>NC_066599.1:610000-720000 GCF_905475345.1 Vespula vulgaris | reverse complement strand
ACGTAACATCCTATAACATTTTTTTCTAACACGAACCAAAAAAAGAGAGAAAAAAGATATGGTTTTCTTTAGATGAGTCAAAAGTACTTAAGTGATTTCAAAAAATCAATTACTCTTTTTCGAGACTTTTTAAACTAATTTCTTTGAGATCGTTCAATCGACAAAGCAAGACTTGTAATGTTTAAACCTTATTGGTCCAAAGAGTTTCGAAAAAGAGTAATCGATTTTCAAAAATAATATAGGAGCTTTTGTCTCATCCTGTATAACTCTCATATAGAAATACTCGGAAATGCTACGTCGTAGATACATACGTTAACGCATGAACGATGAAAATACGTGTATATAGTGACGATGATTGTCTCTTATGGAGCAAATAGCAATTCAAGATCCATCCTTGTTGTAGCTCGGGACACTCGAGCTAAAGCTTGTTGTACCTTTGATCAGAAACACGCCACTCGACGTAGACCATCATCCACTGGGTGATACCTGTAAGCGAAGTGCGAATTAACGTTCGAAAGAGAATGTTGGTGTAGTACGTATGTCTCTTTCTCTAGGTGTGTGCGTATATGTATTAACGATAAGCTTTTTCGCGAGAAATTTCATTTATCTCACCCTTGGGAGCACTCTTAGCAAACACGTTTAGCCGAGTAAACTTTCTTTACTACGGTTTTATTACTACGTTACTCCCTGTCTCTTTCTCTCTCTCTCTTCGTTTCTAATGGTATACCGAAATAATGTACTTGTTATATTTACTTTTTTATACTTATGTTTTATTTCGTATAAAACATTGTATGCGTGTCCTAAAATCACGATCTTTTCTTTTTCAACAAACTAAAAACGTCCTCTAACATTCCGAAGTGGTCGGAGCAAGTGGTCGTATTTTAAGATCATCGAGACGAAGGATTCTTTTGTTATATATATATATATATATGTATGTGTGCGTGTCTATATATGTTTTTTCCTCTCGAAGAAAAAGTATATTTATCTCCTGCCAGACGACATGAGACCGCTCTCGGCTTTACACGCTTGTCAACGAGCAACAGAATATGACGGGACCGTTGTTGCATTGGTGAAAAGTCGTGAGAAGGGAGTGGCCAATAAAAAAAAAAAAGGAAGAAAAAGTTGTTGCTTGGCAGGTAGAAACGTTCGTTAAAATAATATTCCGTATTCTTATTAAGAAAATTATTCATTGAAATAATACGAAACACTCGGAGCGTTATTTTGAGGATAAGCTAAACGAGAAAAAAGAAATGAAACTAAAAAGTGAAGAAACAAAAAGAAACAGAAAGAAAAGAAAAGATTTCCGTAAACTTGTTTGCAATTTAATCTTCCCTTCGAGTTTTGTACGTGAGCACCCTACATCTCTCTGTGTGTATTTGTGTGTGTACGAGAGAGAGAGAGACAAAGCTTGAATTTTCTGTTCGTATTAACAATCCGCGAGTTAGAACTTCCGTCAGAGTTCATACGTATTAATGGGTTGACTTAACTGGAGCTCGAGATTAGTAGGATGTGATAGAGCTAATACGAGAATCCAGGGACAGTAAGAACGACATGATGAGAGAAAGAGAAAGAGAAAGAGAAAGAGAAGGATATATAGATAGGTAGGTAGGTAGGTAAATAGATAGATAAATAAATGAACTATTGAACTTATTTCCACATATGAAATTCACTTATCTCTAGAGAAACGTGGATTCTGATATGGAAAGATATGAAAATTGAATTAAGACAAAAATAATAAATGATGCTCCTCTTCAATCTTGTATAAAACGAATATATCGATATTAATGATAAATGAGGTAAAAAGAGAGTGAGAGTTAAAGTAACCTAAGGGAAAAATGTAGAAAATATTCAATTTATCATTTATATATATATATACATTTTTTTGTGTGAAATAATTAGAAAAATATATTAAATATATGTAAATTAAATTATAAATGAAGCAGAGATATATATATATATAGACATTTTATATGATATAATTATAAAAATATATACAAAATATGAGAAATGTAAGTTTGTTGAAAATTTTTCTAGAATTTCATCTACGTGATTTCATGCACAATTCACACGGACAGAAATCGGACAAAGAGAACAGGGTAGTAAAAGCGAGCAAAATCCAAGAGACATAGCATAGGATATTAGTCTTATGGATGTGATATTTGCATAATACTCATGCATTACGTTAATACGAGTCCTGCGCGTTCGTAGAGATGAGACAGATATATGTATATTCGAGGACCGCTACATGATTTATATAAACGCAGAGATGGATGTGTACATACGTACGAATGCACGATCTTGTTTCCACATTCTGAAATTTCTAAACGATGTGAAACTCTAATTACTTGTCCTCTGTCTCTGTCACTCTCTCCCTCTGTCTCTCTATTGCATAATTTGGACAATTCATGATTCGAATACATTACAAATCAATTCGAAGCAAATAAAGGCCCTTTAAGCCATTCATTTATTCCTATTAATTGCAGGAAAACTATAGTAGATAATATTTTCTAACTGTCAAATACTTATTTGTTAAATTATAGACGCTGGGGTAGAGCAGATAAAATTGTTCGAAGCTTGAATCCGTTACAAGCAGACATTAAATTCTATCTCTTCGCATTTATATGCAAATATCTGTATAAATTATATGCAAATCTATACATTATAAACAATTGGCATACGTTAATAAAATATGTATTAGATCTATATCATACTTCATCGATCATGTATATCGCGAATATATTTTTAATAGAAAATATATAAAATAAAAATATATAAACGAGTCTTTCCATATAATATTATAAAGTATCTAGATAAAGATAATACGACGCTTGTTAATTTAACTTTACAAGTTAACTTTAAAATCTGGGTGTATTATACTCTTGATCTGACTGATCAAAAAGTTCACCGCAACTTCGTTATTAGAAATGAAAGGATTAAGTTAATTCTGTATAACTTTGTGATTAAAAGAAGAAAAAAAAAAAGAAAAAAAAGGATTGATAAAAGGGTATATAGAATCACGAGATAAAAAGAAGTGAAATAATGAAATTAAAAGAGTTCATTGATTGCACACATATCTCATGGAGAGTTTATATCAAGTGAAAACTATACGATCTACATACGTGTGTGTGTGTGTGTGTAGATATATATATATGTATATATACAATGTAGCAATGTTTGCAAGCGACGAATCACGATTCATATGCGAATCATACACTCTCATGGCAAACTTTCGAGCGTGATCTCGTTAACGGTGTTCTTCTTTCTCTTTCTCTCTTTTTCTTTCTTTCTTTTTACTATAGAAACTAAACACAAGCGGTCATATTACGCGTTTGGAGCTACATGATTCCACTCACCAAGCTTTTCTTTTGATATTTTTCAAATTTTTCATTTTTGTATATTTTTTTTCCTTTTTTTTTCTTTTATTTACTCTTACATAACGAACTCCGGACGAGAAAACAATTGCTGCATTCGAAAAATATAACTGGTGAAAATATAATCTCACTGTGGGACGAGATCGTGGTTGATAACGTTTAATGGAACGCCATAATATTTGATGATGCGGTGTTAATTGAAATTTTTCATATGAACAAACGATTGAATTTCCTATACGTTTTTGCTTCAATAAGAAACGAGATATAATCATTTTTGCAGAAATTGTACGAATATCATATATTATAATTATGTATTAAATGTTTAATGTTGAATAATATTTGAAGAAAATTCCTGATTAAATTATTTTTTTTTTCATTGACTTTATCATTTATTCGATAATGCTCAGTCACAATTTATAAGAATTTATTTCAATTATTCAAAGATAAATAATAAAAGACTAATAAAATTCTTTCTCGCAGCATTATCGCGCGTACAGATACACATCGAATGTAAAGTTATGAATTAGAGTAAATGTTATTTAAAAATTTCGTCCACGGTTTTTGTTGGTACGAACTATGAGAAAGATAGCGAGATGAAGAAATACTTTCTCGTCCCGTTTTACGATCACCACGAGAATAGCTTAATTTCGTGCTCCGACTTTTACGGTCGCGGCTCTTTCAATATACCTGAAATTGAGCGGTTGGCTCTCTTTTATTTCTTTTCTCTTTGTATCTCTTTGTTCCTCACTCTCTCTCTCGCTCTCTCTCTCTTTCTCTCTCTTTCTTTCTAAAAAAAATTTGCGTTACACGCATACCTCATAATAAACTTGATATTGCTTCGTATATGTACATAACCATGCACATTTTTTCTTGTAGAAAAAATAAATAACGAGAAATAAAAGGCAAATAAACTAACAAATTTTTATATCGAAATAGATATGAAAATATTAAGTTTGATATGTATGTATAAAGAATTTCTTTACTGTCCGATATAATATTAATATTAACGATATGATATAATTATTTATTGATTACTCTGTATTTCAACAAATGCTAAGTGTAGTGCCTGAAAATAGGCAACACTCCACTCACGTTTGTAAGTACGACTGCAAATGGCATTATCTGTAGAATGACATTTTCGAAGCCCCTAATGTCAGGCAACATGTATTACATAAAATATGAATATTTTATCTGTCATAGGGGCTCGTAAAAATTTTTTTTACTCTCGACACATTTGCATTGACAATTTACAACGATGTACATTTTGTGTTGCATATCTATCAAGCGTAAATAACATGTTCATTAATATCCGTAGTAGTAATTATAAAACTCTGTCTCTAAATGTATTTTTCATTACTCGCAATTAACTTCGAAGTATCAATTTTACTCGTAACATTGTTTCCAACGTCAAAAATGTATTTACATATATATACATATATGTATGTATATGAAAAGAACAAGAAAACTCGTTTCGATTGTTTTTCACTTAAAAAAAAAATAAAAAAAAAAGAGAAAATATTGGAACGAATGAAACATAAATTGACTACGATCAGTAATTCGTAATTAATCGATTATTATCCGAGTCCGTGATGTTTGAAATGGCATGAACCACTCCAAGAGGATCGTAGAGATATATAAACGGGTGCGTTATCTAGACACAGACATACGGATACGTATTTGGCCAAGTGGCAATCGATACCTCGACGAGAATTTGCGAAGCTTTGACACAATCTTCCTATCAATGTTCCCCCACTAGATAACGGCAGCAAGAGAAAGAGAGAGAGAGAGAGTGTGTGTGTGTGTGTGTATGTGTTTGTGCGTTCTCTACGCGAATAAACACAAGGATAGGCCGCAGTCTATATTGTGCGACAAATTTCGATGTCCACCCCTTTCTATTCTACTCCGATAGTATCCGAACCTCGCCGTATGTAATATAAATTTGCTCGGCGATGCGAAAGACATGAGGCTGCGTCTTGCATTTCTTTCACAAGAGAATGTTAAGCGAAAGAAACGATAAAAAAGAAAATATTGATAAAGAGTGCACAACGAAAAGAAAAAAAAAAGAAGAAAAAAAGAAAGGAAGAAAATGTAACGCAAAGTTCGATAAGAAGTTCAAAGAAAAAGAAAATAAATATGAAAAAAAAACGTAAAATAGTACATTTCCTTCGCACGATCGATAATAGATTTTGTATATACGCATTGCCTCTCGAATAGAATCTTTCCAATTTCCCAAAATGAATGAATAATCGAAACGTTCCGAAGATTCGTGAGAGCGAGCTCGTCGCAATGGCAAATAACGATTTCGTAATTCCCGCGTTTCGTTCGATGCTTCGATGCATTCGTGATTTCGATGTCCCCAATTGCCAAATGATTTGATAACGAGGCGGTTGAATACACGTTTAAGAGGGAAATAAGTGTGTGAAATTGATTGATTTTCTCTCTCTCTCTCTCTCTTTCTCTCTCTCTCTCTCTCCCTCTCTCTATCTCTTTCTCTCTTTCCTATCTATTCACACATATTAATCACACTAAATACATCATTTATTTACTTCGGATATTATAGTATGTAGGCCAAAGGCCGGTTGCATTTAAAAAAAGAAAAAAAGAGGGAAATAAAAGAAGAAGATAATTTTTCACGATAAAACAAAACGTAGATCTATATCTAATGCATCCATTTTTGAACATCATTTGACTTTTATATGAAATATTCGTAACTACCGGTAATTTATTCGATGATATATTTTCTTGAATCGATTCAGACAAAAGAGACTATTCTATACATATGTGTCTACTCGAATACGCATTCAAATACACATACACACATATATACTATTGACGATTACCCGGTTTAAAGGTAGCGCATAGAGAAACGTAGGCGAGAATACACGCCTATTCGTTTCAACCCAAAGGTTCATGGTATTCAGAGAACGTTTCTGCTTTTCAGAGAACTGTAAAGGTTCTCTCTCTCTCTCTCTCTCTCTCTCTCTCTCTCTCTCTCTCTCTCTTTCTCTCTCTCTCTCTTAGTGAGATCAGATGCAAAGTACATAGATCCCGATCGCATTGAAAGCTCAGTGGGATAGATAAAAAAAACTGACCGACTATACATATATTCTGTGACAATGTATTTTCCAGTTAGAGTAAAAAAGAAAGGACGTAGAAACACACACACACACACATACATATATATATATAAATTGAGAAAGAAAATATACAGGATAGGAAAATGGAGTCGATTTTTCTTCCCGTCGATTTTATTTTCTTTTTTTATTTTTCCTTTTCCTTCTATCCTTTTTCTCCTCTCTTTCCATTTTATACCCCCATTTTGAAAAACGTATCGACTAGAAGAAGACATGGATTCTTATCGATAGGATACCCGTTGGAAAATCGATATCCGTCCGATTAATTTTAAAGAGACTCGACGATGCTCCTTTCTATCTCTCTTTCTCTCTTATCATTTACACAGACACATATACACAAACACTAAAGACAAGAGAATGTCTATCGAAAATTTTTCATTGTAAGTATTAGATTAGAAACTTTTCGGTAAAGATCCTCTTTCGTGTTGATTAAAGAAATCACTTATCGAAAGATATAAAATAGAAGTAGAAAGAGTAAAGACAAATTCGATTTTGATTCCTCGTGAAAAATCACTTGAGAATCTATGTGAACTGATAGGAACCAATATACGAGGTGTCCGAGAATTATTGTTAAAAATACAAATTAATCGATATAAAAGAAATGAAATAAATTAAACTATACAATAAACTCGATAATAAAAGGACGCTAAACAAGTAAATAAATTTATTATTAATATCTATTGAATTTGTTATTGACTTAAATACACGTACTTATCTACTCTCTATGAAAGAAGAATTTTCATTATCTTCTGACACGTCTACATAAGTTTATTATCGATCTTTATCTATTCGTCAATTAAATAAATATAGTTGTTATAATTTTAAGACATCTTATATGGAACTATAGTCTTCGTTATAGAAGAAAATACAGCGATCGAGCTGGGCTACTATATATCGACTATCATTGCATTTTACGTGATCGCCACTTTAATCGAACGCGCAGAACCCCTGTCGTTGAGGTGGCAAAATCGGTAAACAGAAAAACGACGTCAACTTTGCGTTGCGAGGCAGGTGCCAGTCATGGGAGAGAAAGATATATATATATATATATATATATATGTATGTATGTATGTATGCATACATGTATAAAGGGATCGAAAGTATATGTGTCTGTACATGTATATATATAAATATATATATATGTATGTGTACATAAGAGAGAGAGAGAGAAAGAGAGTCTCTTGCTAGGGTGAATAGACACATTTTCCGCTACTTAACGGATTTCATGCTCGGCTATCGTCAAAGGAACGTGACGTCCTTGCTCCAATCAGCGTCGACTATTAATAGTCT
Organism: Vespula vulgaris; assembly: GCF_905475345.1. Lineage (NCBI taxonomy): Eukaryota > Metazoa > Arthropoda > Insecta > Hymenoptera > Vespidae > Vespula > Vespula vulgaris. Next base: position 712,205 of record NC_066599.1, on the reverse strand, counting down.
TTGCGACTTAGTATTTTTCAAATTTTCTTAGAATAAACTATGTATATGACGTGTGTGTATAGATAAAGATAAAGAGAAATAGAAAGAAATCTCCGGATAAGTTCGAAAAGTAAAAAAAAAGCGAATGAATTTTTATCAATGAATTCTTTCTAAAAGTTGACTATGTCGTCGTGTGTAATCGTTGTAGATATTGATCGATTGCAAACGAAGATACTCTTCTATATGTTTTTATATATATATATATATAAAACAAAGATAAATCTCTCCGCTATCTTTTCTCCTTCCCCTCTTTCGCTTCTATCATCTTCTTGCTCTTTATTATTAACGCTAGAACCTGATAGATCCTTTAAATCGATTCGAAAAGACGAACTTATCTGAAGCTTTCGTTACTTTCAATCCTTAGAGACTCAACGTTGAAAAGAGCTATGGATAATATATGTATATATATATATATATAAAATAGATATAAGTAGGTAGATATATAATATTATGTACGTACATATGATCGACGATCTCTCACCGAAAACCCGTCTAATATACTCTCCTGAGATCCTGTATCACGAAAATAAGAAAGCTATTTTCTTCGTCGTCGTCATCGTCATCGTTGGACTTTTGGCGATTATGGTTACTTCAATGAAAAATCGAATTTAAAGTAGAAAAGGATTTAATTAATGGGATGGTCATTCCCTCGACGAAGGAAACTACTTCGAGGTGAAGGCATCGTCGAAAGACTTTCCTGAAAAGAATAATGGAAAATTAAATTAGTGGCTAACGATACACTGTGAGAACTTCGCTAATGATCTTTTTCGAACCGTCTACTTCTACTTATATTACTTTTTTTCTCTCTTTTTTTAATCTCGACACTTCTCTATCTTTATTTAGCAATAATTCAGTAAAAAATAAGAGAGAGAGAGAGGAAGAGAGTGAGTGAAGACTCATTAAAAAACGATCAAACTGATAATCTATGATTTCTCTAATCGAATTTCTCATCGTTTGCAGGTTTTGTGAAAAAGAAGAAATATATCACGAAGGTTCTTGTCCAACATTTTCGAACGAAGAAATTTACGTACATACATGCCGAAACGATTTTTTACATGGCAACATCCCATTTCGAAAATGCGCCCTTCGCGGCTTAACACGCGAGAAAAAAATGTTAAAGAGAAAAACAAATCTATCTTTATCTATCTATCTTTCTATATATATATATATATATATATCTATTTATATAAATATGCATGTATGCATGCGTTCGTATGCTCGTGGTGATATGCCAAAGAAAGATTCATTTTTTTTTTAAAGCTTTTGCATCGAATTCTTTTGCTTGGTAGCCTGTACTTAACAATTAATAATTGTTATTATCAACAAAATCTAATTACAAACAAAACTTTTTCTTTTTATTCCTTTTTTTTTCTTTTAATCGCTTATTACATTCATGCTTATGCGAAGTATCCTGCTTTTTTCTCAAAGAATAATTTCGTAGACACACATATTTTTAGATATCATTGTTTAGACAATTAAAAAAAAAAAGTAGTAAAAACAAAAATAATATTTAATAAGTAAAAAAGAAATAAATAAGGAGAAAAACTATTCCTCGGCACGGAGCAACGTCCTACATGTGTGTATGTGTGCGTGTATGTGTGTGTGTGTGTGTATGTGCGTGTGATCCAGATCCATTAGATCTTATCACCCCCGATTTTGGCCGAATTCGATGAAATGGTAAGCAATTCGAATATTAAATATCGTCGAGAGGAACACGATCGGGTCTACGAAAATGTAAGACATATTTCCCATAGAAATGGATCCTCCAAATCTAAGGTTCACTGTGCTCCTCACTTAACTAACGATCGATCGATCGATTCGAAGCTGAACCGACCTCCACAAATAGCTCACTTCCGTTGTCAACCGTCAGGAATAGCAGCACTCTCTCTCTCTCTCTTTCTCTCTCTCTCTCTTTCTCTCTCCCTCTCTTTCTCTATCTCATATGAATTTCTCGATGTCGTTCTAGTCGTCGATCGAAGTGTAAATTCAATGATTAGTAATAATATTATATCTATATATGTGTGTATTAGATTATAAAATGATAAATATAAATTTGTTAAGACCTGGAAGTAACTCTTTCAGAATTAATCAAAGATTTCTTACACGTATCTTAAATATTATTCCTATATAAGATATAACAAATTAACGTGCATATTGTTTTACTTTCTCATTAGAGAATGTATATTAAGTTTTTCATATAACTTTAGGAACATTTATTAACAAAGTTACTAATATTATATAATACACGTCTTAGAAACGATTAATTTACGAGTAAACATAAACTCGCTAAAACTTGTGAGTTCTCCCGTTAGTTCTTTTACGATTAATAATTGTAATTTATATACACATATATATAAATATATATTATAACATGTATGGGGCGTGTAGATATCCACCTATACACACAGGCAAATACGTATTCCGGAAGGAAGACGAAGCGTAATTTACCTTGGCACGATAAACTATCACAAGCATAATGTAGTTTACGACTGAGCCTTCGCTACACTGACTCCTTCTACTTGAAATAATAATTAGCGCGGGAGACGTACGAGCGACGGAAATTAGCTACCCCCTCTACTCTCGTCGTCCTTTACCTGTTACAAAGGAAAAAAGGTGAACGTTATAAAATCAAAGAAAAAGAAGAAAAAAGGGAAAGAGGAAAAAGGGAAAAGAGAGAGAGAAAGAGAAAGAAAGAAACGATGAGTGGTTTTAATCGATTATTTTAATCCTTGTCAGACGTTCCACCAAAATGGCTGAACTTTGACCTCGCTATTTCTCTCTCTCTCTCTCTCTCTCTCTATCTATCTATCTATCTATCTATCTTTCTCTCTCTTCCTTCTCCGCCCGTTGTTTTCTCTAGAGAAAGAAGAAACAATCGATCCCGAGAGTAATTCGAAAGAACAATACCGTATAAAAGAGTCATTATGACTCGTCACATAAGAAGACGTTAAAGTCCCGGTAATGTCCGATAATGCCTTCTTCCAAGCCACGTCAATACGAACGTTGCTTCAGTTTAATGAGATCGAAAGCTACCTGCTAACTGGATTTCCTGATAATTGTGTTGCCTCCATTACCTGTAACGAATGGGTACACGCCGATCGATCGACTTTAGTCGCTGGAGGTATATCCATACTTCCCCTCCCCGTACCTACCTCTGCCCCTTTCGGAGACTACGTAGTAGTAAGAGGGAGAGAGAAAAGGAGAAAGAGAGAGCGAGAGAGGGATTAGTTGTTTGTGGTTAGATAAATGTTAGGAAACGATGGCGATGAGATTAAAAGAAAAAAGGACCGAAAAATGGCGTTTAAAAAACGGAAGAAATCAAATCAAATGAAATCAAATAAAAAAAGATGGAAGAAGAGAGGAAGAAAAATTTTTATTTACTCTCTCTCTCTCTCTCTCTCTCTCTCTTGTTCTTCCTTTCTATTCTCTCTCCGTAAAGTAGAATAGTTTCTACTGTCGTGTAGAATTTAGCTGATAATTTACACGAGGCTTCAGGGTTTATCGTGCCAAGGAACTTCCTCCGGAAGTCACGTTTTCCTTCTACAGGGTGTAACAAAGATGGCCGACTATATTCCCAACCTGTCTTACCGTAATGAAAGAATTTAAGAAAAAAGAAAAGAAAGAAAAAAGAAAAGAAAAAAGAATGTCCAGTAACAATCGTCTTTTCGATGGTTACTTCCAGTTAATCGTAACGATAAATTCGATCGTGTTGAAGTAATGATCACGACGACAATGCGACATTGTTCGGTATGATTCAATATGGTTATCATCGCTCGGAGAACACGTTTGCAATAAACTTTAATCGAAAGGATCGACGTCACCATTGAGGTTTTAATGAGTAAAATCGATCCTGATATAGTCGATCCATTATTTTTGTTACACACCCTATAGACATATACATAGGTATATAGGTATCTATCTGCATACGAGATGATCATGCTCTAGTACGACACGACAAACTTATTTATTAGCGAATAATCTAGATGGAAGTAACTAACTATGATATCGTAAAGGGATAATCGTTGGATTAGCTTGTTGAAACGCAACAACGCGTTAATTAATATTTTAATATTGTCTTATAATTATATTCAATCTAGTCGGATTAATACGATCGATAGGTGTCACACGTGAAAATTATATAGGTATACGATGTAAATCACCCTACGTGTATGTACGTTTGTTCGCAAATTGCTTTAAAGAGGAACAAAAAAAAAAGAAAAGAAAAAATGGCGAGAATCAACGTAAGGAACTAATTAAATCGCCTTCCAAAAATCAACGATCGATTGAATCGAATGATCGCTTAAATTCGCTTAAAATCGAATACTCTATATAAAGTATTATATGAGCTCTCTCAAACGAAAGTCAAACGATATTTCATCTCTCTTTCCCGTTACAGTTGACGTTGGTGTTCGTCCATATGATAGCGAATACCGTGTTTTAATTAGTGTCGCTTTAGAAATACGCCAAGCTTGATATCCCGCATACGCTAGTTTGTGAAAGTTAGTCTACGGAGATAACTAATACGGATAATTGAATCGCGCGAAAACAGTATCTCTAATTAAAGGCTTCCCGTGATGTGTGTTCAACCGGTATCTATCTACCGTTATTATTTTTATTGGCGACGATAGCGATGTTGTTTTTATCCTTATTGTCATTCTCGTTCTCATCTGACACCGTTACTTCGAGATATACACAAGGGGCCTCTCTATTCGACTTCGAACTTCGATGCGAAAGAGATTTGATAAAAAAAATAGAAAACGAAGAAACATATATTTCGATCGACGATGTCGACAGAAGAAAAATATCGATTCGGATTGATCTTAATATCGAATGCATATAGATTAATCGATCGATTAATGAATCAATAGGTAAAATTGAATTGTTAGATAACAATCGAAGAAAATTGTTTAAATATTCGAAACGATCGATGTTCTATCGGTTACGTCAGCCGACCGTGAAATCCTCTCGACGTTTTATAGGTTTTCTCTTCCATTTCTCTGCGTCCCTTCCCTGTGTACTCTATCCCTGTATACTCCCCCAAAAAATATATGCTCTCTTCCGTGGGATATGCATAAAACGATTTCAAGCTTAGACGCAGGAGAAAAATCTTCAAGAATCGTGACATTCTCCCATCACCGTTCAACGTCGTTCAAGCTTATCCTTTTCCCTTTGTTTCCTCCTTTTCCTTCTTAATACCTTATCTTCCCATCTCCTGTTTTACTCCTTCTCCTATCCCCTCCCGATGGAAGCAAACCCACCACCTTCTCGTGGTTTCCATCGAGCAATGATACTCGAACGATGCTGAAAAGGAAAGAGAAAAAGAAAAAAAATAAGAAAAAGGCAAAAATGAAAATGAATATGTGAATGAAAATGGAAAGAAAAGAGAGAAAGAAAATGACCTTTTCCTGTGTGATACTTAAGAAAATCGTTTGAAATTTTCTACGTCCGTGAATATCGTCGTCTTCGTCGTCCTCGTTGTCGTTTTTGTCGTCCTCGTTCTCGACGTTCTCGTTCTCGTCGTCGTCTCCGTCGCAAAAGGGAGAGATTAAACGAACGAATGCACGTTGATCCTTTTTCTCCAACGAAAAGAGTATCATTGGCGAAGAGTGGGTAATCCAAAGTCCACTGATTCTCCTCGATAGAAACGTTATTCCTATCTTTTAAAAAGCTCTACCCACCCTCCCTCCCCCCATTGACTATGCTTCTACGTCGAGGATTATAGATAAATAAATAAATAAATAAATAAATAAACTATATTTTTTTGTCAGAGAGATAGAGAGAAATTAAGAAAAAAAAACAAGAAAAAAAGAAAAAAGGAAAAAAACGAAAAGAAAAAAAAAGTAGGATCCTTTGCAGCGGCAAAAATCATGCCGTTCGATTTTCGGCGTTACTATTGAAGACTCTCTTATATCGATCCGCCATATATACGGCACCGTAAGTGCCATCTTCTGACCGTGACACGCACTATCATCATCGCGAAATTCTTCAATGAACGACGAATTTGGCGGTAAATTTACAATACTTATGAGCGTACGAGCTTGGATTTCAATGAATCTGCAATATGAATGACCCGATCGATACCATTCATGATCTTTTTGTCGTTCGATCGACGAGATTTCGTTCGGGGCATACATTCGAAATGGGATCAAACTCAATTGCGATATCAAACGAATCTTTCAGAAAGTTCTTTATAATATTCAACATATTCTATGAAATGCGTATGAAAAGCTAAGAAGAAAGAAAAGTTTCTACGGTAATACTTTTTAATTCGTGCGAACGAAGATTACTTTCGAATCAAATATGCTTCTCTTTGAATGTATTAACACGCATACGTGCGTATGCACGTAAACGTAGGTATATGTAAGTGCAATAAGTGGAAAAGATGATGGTGGGTCAGGCGTACATTAACGATCAACTCTCTAGCACGTGCAAACGCGCGGTAAATAGCGCGCGATGGGAATAATCGACCCGATACAAATTCGTTTCGAGTTGATCAGTTTTGGCGCGTTGAGAGTACGTACATATGTATAAACGTATGTAATACATATCCAGCGATCGTATGTAATAAAATAATCAATCGATGCTAACGACAAAGAAACGAGCCAAATGAAACGAACGAACAATAAGTTACAACACGACAAGAGAAACCTTTCAAAGGATACTTTCTCTATTATTGCACTTCTATTTTGTATCTTTTTCTTTTTCTTTTTTATTCCTTAATCTTTTTCCAAGCTTTTAACTTTCTCACAAATGAGAAACAGGCGCTCGTAATTATATATCGTTTCTAATTAATACTTTATATAAGCTTTCATTCTCTGTGCAGTTTCAAATTATCTTCTCAAAGTATAACGAAATCAAAAAATAATAATAATAATAATAATATGATATCATTTGCGATCGTATTTTTCCATTATTATATTACTTTTTCCTTCTACGAGAAAATGTAATGAGAAGCAACTGAAGTGAATATACTATGTATATTCCGGTATATACATATATATAGGGCATATCATAATATTCCAACGTATTATGAATAGAAAAATATAAAAACTTTCTTATATTAACTTTTGTCACGTACGACATTGTTTCCGAGATGAATCTAGTTTTGTTGTTTTGCCAATCGTCAAGCAGTGTTCATGAAAATTGCACAAATAAGTTATTCCAAGTTTTAATACAAATCTCAAATCGCGGTCTTCCGATCTTTTCTTTTCAAAAATAACAAGTATTAATCAAATTTTTTAATCATTTTTTTTTGTATATATATATTTCGTTTCAACAAAATAATTTTTTAATATTAAAATATACCCTGTATGTACCTACATGTATATATATATATATATATATATATGTTTATTTATTTAAAACGAAATTTCACAATACATTCTCGTGTTTGTGCGTGAACCTAACGTCGACCGCTGCTACCTTTGATCTTCCGAAAGGAATATCGATGGCCGACTACACTTTGCATAACCACGAAGAAACAGATTCAAAGACTTTTCCACCTTTATCGTGGCTTTGTTCGAGGCAATTTATTTAAAGCGTATGGGGGAAAAGAATGGAACTTTTTCTGGTCGTTTGATATTATTATGGAGAGCCAATAGGAAAACTTTGTATAATAAAGAGACTTTCGTCGAATTCAATAAATATGCTCAGTGGATCAGTCATTTATTTGTTAAATCTAGGATTAACTAAATCAGACGGAACAACAATCGAGATTATATTTGCATAAAAGATCTTCCTAAAAATCGAATAATAATAAAAAATAAATAAACAAATAAAAGGAAAAAGAAACGAAAATCATAGTTATAGAAATGGGAGGACTCACCAAGATTGTCGTATACTGAAACTCCAGAAACAATTATTCTAGTAAAAGCAAACCAAATTCAAAGGTTTGTTTTTTTAGGATCCCAAACAAATCAGATAAATTCTAAGTTGTACCATACTTGGGAAATATACACAGAAGACTGCACATAAACTAACAAACGAGTTGGGTTCTTACGACTAGCGAACCGATACGACCCACCTTCTCCGACGTTCCAATATCTAAGATCTATGAACTCAACTGTAAAGCTACTGTTACGTTGTGATAGTATCGAGTAAAGCTACTCTGTCGAAGAAGCCTCACAATTACGCGCCCGTCCATAGACACACATACACACACATAAGTTCCCACATCACTTGCCGATCTTTAAAGAGACAAAAATCTTAAGATCACAAAGTATCCGTAAGAAACAAAAAGAAACCCATTTTGTTCGATCAATAATGTCATTTTCCCGTGAAACGTTACAAAGTAAATTACTCTAGGAAATCCCTCATGCTCGTCTTTTCCAAGGAATCCTAACAAAAATCTTTACGCTGATGAAAAGGAATGGATGTGAACGGTGACGTAGGATTTTTCATTTTACCCATGAGATACGTACGTCGGATAACTGAAAAAATTTCGTCGGTCTTTTCTTTTTTTCTTATTTTTTTTATACGACAGTAATATATTCCATAAAAAGAGTGACAAAAGATAAACGCATAGGGTGTCCTATCCACTCGAAAAAAAACATATCGGATTACAAAATCTTTTTCGGAGTGTTTAGTATTGTGTTACGCGTACAGGTAAAAATGATACCTTCACTCTGGTGATACTCTTTTGATCAGTGATATGTTTTTTCAAAATACTTGAAATATTCACCTTGTATACGTCCCCATGACTTTTCTATTATTTTAAATGATATAAAAAATTATGATATAAAAAATTAAGAAAAGTGAAATGTAATATAAAAAACAAGATAAGAATCTTATGGTTCCAAGTTTAGTGGAAACGTTATTCTCCGTATAAATAACATATATAGATATATTCCATCGCATTAAATTCAGTTCTCTACTTCAACTGAAATTAATCGTAAGTACGTGAACTGGAATAGTATGTTTGCTATTAAAGTAAAACAATGTTGGATAGAATGTTGGATGTTTCAAACGAATTTCATTGATTCGAACAAACGCAATTTTAGTTATTTGATTTTATTGATGTTTACAATTCGATATATATATATATATATATGCATTAACAACGTAAATTTGCAATAGAATATCTGAATTAATAATAGAGAAAACATTTATAATAGAAACAAAATTAAGCTTCAATTAAAGCGAAATAACGTCGTTCGTTTGAACGCATTATTCTTGAGATTCAAATAAATTTACGGATAATAAGAAATGGAATCAGCAACAAAGAAATAAGATAAAGAAGAAAATAATTTAATTTCGAAATATTGGATAAAAAAAGTTGAAATAAAGAAAAGGAAAAAGAGAAGAAAATAAGTTTGTTCTCATTCTTATGCGAGTTTGACGTACTACTTCAGTATTTCTTAAGTACTCGGCATAAAGTTTTGTGTCGCTTTCACCCTGCACGAATTCTCTCTCTCTCTCTCTCTCTCTCTCTCTTTCTCCCTCTCTCTCTCTTCTTATCTTGAAACGCTACGATGTCTGACGCTGCAGGGGAAAAGATTTTCAGGGTGTATAATAATAATAATAATAATAATAATCGAAAATGCGCGTAGAGAGACGACGACGACGACGACGACGACGACGACGACGACAGCGATAAATCTAGAATCCGCCTCAGTTGGATTTAAACTACATTTTCAACCTTCTGATAAATTCTCACAAATGGGATGGGAGAGGAAAAAAAATAAAAAGGAAAGAATCCTGTAATTAAAGTTCAAACTTTTGAAAGATCTCCTCTCTCTCTCTCTCTCTCTCTCTCTCTCGTATTATTAAACTAAGCGTTCCGTTGAAAATATATAAATACATTACAAAAAAAATAAAACACGTAGAAGAGTTCAGAGATGTTTTAAAACGATACTCGACGTTTGATAATTAAAAAATGAAATACTTATTTATTTCCTAACAGAAGACTGTTGCTCGACGGATGCCCAACGACTTTTCATAAATATTTAAAAATGAAAATAAAATATTTATTTTGATAGATATATACCGTCGATTAAAAACCTTTACGTATTTTTCATGAGTATTTCAAGTAAATTTCGAAAAATCTAATTAACAGAACGAATTTATATTTTACCTATCAGAAATAATTTATATATATATATGTATGTATATAATTATATCAAAATATTTGTTACTTTATATTCGAAACTAAACTCAATAGAGTCACCGACGAGTCGAGGAAACTCGTCAGCAAGCTTTGACGAAAGAAGCACCAGAAATCTCATGGGAAAACACATTGGGAGCACCCAATGGTGTGCCTTTCGATGACGACACGAAGGATCTCCTTAAGAATTGCCTCGACGTTTCGATTCCATCTCAAACCACCATAACGGATATCATCAAACGTAGCTCGACCTTTCCTATAAATTTCCCTATAAACACCGTCAGATGTTCAGCATTGAGAGACAGAGGTGTCGGTGCTGATGTATTGGAGGTCAGTATTAATAAAAAAAAACAACGAAAAAAGATCCAATCAAAATCTAATTTTAGAATGTAGAATTTCTTTTTCTTTCTTTTTTTTTGTTTGTAATATTGTATATGTATACTTTACGTACCAATTATCTAGATAATACGTTCGTGTATAATATGAAATTATCTGGATAATATTCCATGCATTTATTTATTTATTTATTTTTTGTTTTCTTTATAATTTACTTTCCTTACACTCGGTTGAAATATATTCGGTCAAAAGTTCAGATTAAAGGAAGGACGAATTGAAAAGAAGTTCCCTTCGTTAATTCGATCGATCAAACGAGTCGGTTGTTATTGCCTCCTAATTAAAAAGTTTCCTTCTCCTTGGGATCATTTTTCACTTATTTGAAAAAAAATTTATTTCAGTTAAACGCTAATTCGGCGTATCCATTGATCCATGAGGCCATGCTACCACTAATAGCGCGATGGTTAAAGCACAAACGTCAATATGGTAGTGCGATCGAGAGAGCTCTTTACAAAGAAATGGGTCTTATAGAGTTTATTCAACGGCTTCTCGAAAAAAGAGCCGTCAATTTCTTTGGCTCGGACGATCGATACAAGCTCATCGATGGAAAGACCGGTGTTGACGGCTGGGAGAGCGTAGGAACGGATTATGAAAAAGAGCCGCTGGTGAGTGCACAAATATAAAAATATAAAAATAGAAGCAAAAAAAAATAAACTAAGAAGAAAATTTTACTCGACCTCGATAAAAATGTTCTTTTTTCTCGTTTAATTAAAATTGATCGACCTGATAAATCTCAGATCTTTCTCTCCTTTTTTTTTTTTTTTTTAATTATTACATCGATCGTTTTCGTTTTAAAATCTATACAAGTTCGTACGAACGAAATATGTACGTAAATAGCGATCGTTGTTTCTAGGTCCTGACAAAGTGCCTGTCCTACGACGAAATCAAATTGTCGTCAATGATCGTAGTTTCATCTCACACGGAATTCATCAACGACGGTTCTCGAGAAAATAGGGGAGTAGTAACAAGTGATCCAGACTCCGTCCAGCCCCGAGGCGTTATTATGGGCGTCGTGGGAGCAAGGTTCGCGTTTATATACCTAACTCGTACAATTAATCACGAAAGTGAGCACGTGAAAAATTAGCCTCTGAGGTGTCGCTTTTTGTTACGGCTACACCTTTTTTTCCCTTCTTTCTTTCTTCTATTTTCACCCTCCTACTCTCTCGTCGAGGGAAAAAAAAGTTGTACAACTTTCTGGAACAACTAGACTAGAACAAACAGTGCCGAAAGCGGTATCCTTTCTGCACTTGTTTTTTTATACTTTCTTTTATACGTGTATGTATATGTATATGTGTGTGTATCAACAGTTTAAAAAAAATTTATTAATAGTCTTTTTTATATGCAGATTCGAGAAACCACGAGTTATGGAATATCAGGATATACTTATAACTCCTTTACAAAATAATATGGATAATGGGTAAGGGATTAAAAGAATTATATCGATATTTTTAAACGATATTTTCCTCATTATCTCTAATGATTTTGACAATGGATAATTAGAAATTATCTATGCTTTGACATATCATATTTCGATTAACTTTAAAAGTATAAAAGATAACTCTTCCAGCAAAGATACTTATGATATGATCGTACATAGTAATACAATCCCTTTTCCTTGATATAGATACGGTCCAAACGTCGAAGGTACGACACAAGAAAAGCGTGGGCTTAGAATTATATGGGCGAATTTTTACGGAGAAATCTATCATCCGCTTTACGAGGAAACGGTGAAGCGTATTAAATCTAAAGACAATAAAAGATATCTATCGCTTACGAGTCAGACAGTTTTCGACATTGAAAATTACATGAAAAGAACTCTTCTATCGGTTGAAATAATACTTTTAGAAGCGAATACTAGAGCCGAAAAACAAAATACCACTGCTTTTCTTCACGTTGTTGGATTCGGTCTTGGTACGTAAACGAACATGATTTTTTATTTATGCCTTTTGATTATTTTATTTTTAACCGAATGGAGAAATGTTATGAAAAGAAAAAAAAGAAACGTCGACCTTTCCAATCGAAATCTGGAATTTAAATCAATAAATAGTTTTCTTGAAATATTCACAAAGCTTTCTCCTATAGCTTTTCAAATTATTTTTAGAGAGAATTGTTTATCAAAAAATGAAAGATTATTTTAATCATACGTTATTTTTAATTCTGATAAAAAAAATTTTATTACGTAAAATATCGAAGGTCAAGAATTTTATTATTTATAATGAAATCATTATCGCGTCGACGAAATCTTATTAGTAAAAATTATTAAAACATTTATTAGAGATTTATATATAACCATATGTTACATGAGATATGAACGCTATGAAATAATTAATATCGACAAAATTAATACCCATCGCCATCGACGAAGTAAAATCGAGGTTGAATGCACACACGAAATTAATTGATATGTATTAGTACACCGATCCATTCCGCAAATGATCGTAACAACGTCTGACTATCCTAGCGAATCGCATATAAGCTCATACGATTCAAATTAAAGAAGAAACGTTTAACTTTAAAATTATATTAAAAATGATTAGAATAAATAAATATATAGAAAGTATAAGGGTAAACGTGTTAAAACATGTTTTTGAAAATTACAGGAACATGGAAGATAATACAAGATCAAGAAATATATTTCTTAAAGACCTTTGAGATAGCAATTAGAAAGATGAACAAGAAATTGAAATACGTATCAGACGTGATGTTCGCTTACTTTAGACAACAGAAATGTGGGAACACAGGAAACGGCGATTATCTTGGAGGTTCGCTAATCGATTTTGTTATCACGCGTCCGATCTGAATCGAGAGCTTGTAATTAACGTAATTAATGATCCTTCAGATATCAAGATCCATTTTGCTCTGAGAGAACCTCATAGTAAATTATTGAGATCGACGGATGCAAGCAAGTTACTGATCGTAACTTATGCTTGGGACGGAAACGCTCTACCAGGTTGTTGATCTTTTTTAATTTAATTAATTTTTTTTTCTTTTCTTTTTTCTTTCTTCTTTTTTATCTTTTTCTTTTGAAACATATCGTCTCTGTTTATCAATCGAAACGACGAAACGAAACGAACGTCGTCGACAGATTCGTAGTAACGAATTCTTATCCCTAATTGCAGTCGACTTACAGGGAACGAATTTTGGAGCGGTTATCTCGCATCGAGTGGAGATCCAGCAGCAGCATGCAGCAGTCAAATAGCAGAATTGCATAATTCTTGGATCAATCCAAGAACTTGCGGTGCTAGTTTACACATCGCATCTGCCGAGCATGGAATTTTGCACATATCCGACTACGCGAGACTTCATCTTACTTAGGTAAGAAGAAATATAAGTTGGAAGTTGCAAGTTTCTTTAAAGTCTTTGTGATAGATGACTTGGAAAGTTAATATATAGATCTGAAAAGTTATGTGTATAAAATGAAATTATAGCTATATATATATATATATATATATATATATATATATATATATACACATGCAATATAACATAGTTCACTTCGTAACGTATTACCTCGAAATCATGTTTTCAGAATAGATACCGTGCTATAGGAAGTTTATATATCTACGTTATAAATCGTTAGTCATGAAATATTTGATAAATATCTCTTTTGACATCCATAAATGAAAATTAATAACACATCTACTTATTTGGTCAATATTTTTATTAATTAATAGTAAATATCTTTTAAAATACACGATCGATATATATATATATATATACATATATGAATATTCTGCTCAGTGTAAATAATTACGTCGCTTATATTACGTACTTATAGCTTATTGTAAATACTGATCACATTTATTAAAATTTATAAATCGATTTAATGTTTAAAAAATACTGAATAAACAAATCAGTCGATAAATATGAAAATTGTGATTTTAGGAAAGGGCCGGCCCAACGGGCAGCGGTCAACGAAGACCATCTCGATCACCGCGCAGTCAGAGAAGTCGGAGTGCCGATGTTGATTGCTTAAAAAAATATACCGAAAGAAGAATCGAAGGAAGAAGACATACTGACGTTGCCGATACTAGTAAGTTAGATACGTCAAGATGGATACCATTGGCAAAGAATGTCTCTCGGGGTCAAACGAGTTTGAAAAAAACGGCACAAGTTTCGAAGGACGAAGATAAAGGACGATATGAGAGTAGCTCCAATACGGTGAGAAGCGATTCGATAAAGTGGCAACAAACTTCTTCGAGTAAGATCTCAGAGGAAGTGGATGAACGTAAAAGGAATCTACCAAATGAAAGGAAAGTAGAAGAAGTAGAAGAAGAAGAAAAAGCTAAGTTTCATGGTAGACAAGCAGCTGCTCGTAGTCGAAGTACTGACGTTACTATATTCAAGAAAGAAAAATATACCGAAGAACGAAGACATACTGACTGCGGTGATATCAGAATTTCATCCAGGTTGTCATCATTGATTCATTTCATTTCGATCATTAATATTTTTAATATATTTGTTGTATGTATTTTTTTCTTTGTATATTTTGTATGTATATTAATATTCTATATTTGATTAAAGTTATCGACAAATATCGATAACTATAGTAATATATATATATATTTTTATAAATATAATACTTTTTGTTTTCAACAACTTTAATCAAATAAAACAAAATTATTTCTATAAATGTTACAGTGGCGTATCGATATTCGATATGGAAGAGTCTTACCGATTTCTAGCAACCTTTGAAATACTTTCTTCAATAATTTTGCGTATTAATAATTAAAATATGACTTATTATATCTCATCGATCAAAATCCTATTTTTAAATCGAAGATTTGTAGGATCGATTAAATTGTAGATTCCTACATTATCTTCCTTGTCGATGATCGATCGTCGAGCTCATCGCCATCTAGCGTTGAAACGTCTGAACTAACTTTAGCGCAAACCCCTCTCGGTAGGCAAAATTGTATCAAAATACACGTTGATACATCACAGTTTCTTAAATTTCTACAACTTACGATACCTGCGTTATTTAAAAAAATGTTTCGAATGAAAATTATTTGTATTAATTGAATCTAGCAGGATATATCTATATATACATATATATAAGTTTATATACATTTATACAATGAAATTGAAATGAAATTGTCGATTATTAAAAAATACTATCGTAAAGTTATGTAAGGAATATTTATCGAGAAATTATAATTTTGCAGATGGATACCACAAATAAATAGCGCCAGATTTCGCAGTGACACGTCGACATTCGCGAAATTCACAAATTCTTACGAAATTACGAAAAATGCTGCAACTAGGTGGATAACGTTCGCGAAAAATCCATCGCCGTTTCCAACGCCTCGAATGAATCCCGATAAAAAAACACAGATGGAAGAGAGTTCACGAAAAAACGAAGAATCTTGTACAAAAGAAAACAAAACTGAAGCAACAAAATGGACACCTTTGCGAAAATTTGCATCGCCTGTACCGTCCAAACGAAATACTGAAAACGATACGACACCAGGTATAGAAATTAAAGAAAAAAATATTATATTATTAACACGTTTTATGAAACTAATTAATTGAATCTTGTAGATTTATCGGAGATCACTCCGCAAAATCGCTTGAAAAACAACGACGCGTCTGATGCACTTGACAAAGCTAACAGATTGAGCCAACGAATGCGAGATCTCTACGATTTCAAAACGGAAAACGAATGGCCAAAGAGATTAAAGAATCGACCGTACGAAGAAACGTGGATAAGTAAAAGTAGTAGCGAGGAAGAAAGACATCCTCCCAGTGGTCGTAGAAATAGTCAAGATATGGAATTTAACGACAGATCGTTACGAATCAGGGTGATTGTTTTGAATCGTTTATCTAATCCCTTCGTTTTAATTATTGAATTGATTACTAAGTAATATCTAAATCGTCAGTATTTTCCGTACAAAAAGAAATAAAAAAACAATTCTCTAGGATACGAGATCGCAAATGCATCGAACGGACGAATCGAAGATCTTCCATAGCGACACGGATGAAAGATCAAAGAAATTCACGGAAAGGCATAGCAATTCGGAGGATCTTGGATTACGCGGTACTGCCGAAAAGTTACGAGCTCAAAACCGACGCACGCAATCGGACGATTACGACGAAAAATGTAGGAAAAGGAACAGCTATCGATCGGATAGCAGAGAAGAGGGTTCCCAACCGAGAGGAGAACAACGCGTACACATTGAAAACAAAAGGAACTCCGACGCTAGTGGAAGATCTCAGGAATCACGTGGTAGTTATGCCGAAGTTGAGTTTCCTAGTAAAAGAAATTCACGAACGAGCAACGTTAGTTATGCCAGTGTCCTTAATCCAACTGGCAAGAGAGGTAGTTTAGAATGCAGATCGACTCAGCGTATTCTCGAAATGCCACCACGAAGAGCATTCAGTCAAGGGGAGGGAAGACCGGCCACTCCGGTACCACCGGTCGAAATGAACGCAGATCGTGTCGTCGCTGTTAGATTGATCTCGGAATGTCAAAAGAGAGACAGCACCAGATACAAGGTCTATCTAACGTAAATAAAGGCGGAACACGTTTCTAAAGATTTTCTAAATAAATTTCGAGGAAATGAGAAAAAAAGGAAATAATAGAATATATCTTTCTCGACTCTTTGCAGATCGATCAATCGTTCGATCAATCTTTAACCATACTGATTTATTATACAATTAGAGTTCAATGTGTTTCTTGAAATAATCACCTGAAGCACTTACTCCTCGACTCGCCGTGTATGCGTTGAACATTTCACACGGAATTATTATTATTATTATTATTACTATCGTCGTCGTCGTTGGACGTGTACATCGTTAATTCTCTGCAAATATTATTTACTAATGGAACGTTCGATGTAAAGCTGGAAAGAGTCGAGTATTCGTTGTCCTGCTAGGTATATTGAAAAATCGATATTTTCTGAAAGGAAAAGAAAAAGCGAAGGAGGCTAATAAAGTCTTTAGATTAGAAATTAAATAAAGTTTGAAGTAAGGTAATAGAGTTATTAATGTGCCTCTCATGTTGAAACGATTCCAAATCATAAAAGTCAAGGAAAAATATATAAATTTGTGCCTGTAATAAGAAACAATCAGGGTAACAGTGAGTGATATATAAACGAAATAATTATTATTATTATTATATACCTACGTATTATGTATAGTATTATTACGTGTTTAAAGCGCCGTTAGCTCGTCTCATCGTCGTATTTTCCACGTGAAATACTCGTTGAATTTTTAAAGATTAATACACCTTCAAGTATATATGTGTATATATATATATATATACATACATAAAATAATATTTAATATATAATATGAATATTATAATTCACATATATATATATATATGTATATACGTATATACAACTTGTGGCAACTGATTAAAATAAACAATGAAATCTTTCGTTCTTACAGTGTTAACCAATAAGAAAAAAAAAATATATATATATATATAGTAAATATGTTCGCAAAGTATTCATTTTTTCTTGTGTTCAAATTGAATGAATACTATATCTCATTTGATACTGCGCCACAGTTATAAATAAATAAATAATGTTATATCATAATCACATTACACTCGAAACGTAGAAAAAGGCAAGAAGAAACGAATGACTATTCCACACTCGCGTTGTATGTAAGAAATATACAAACAAAACTAAGTGTTTTAAACGATTAAGAAAAAAGAAACGATGTGACGAACTCTCTCTTTCTCTCTTGCTCTCTCGCTCTCTCTCTTTCGCAAGCGCGCGCGCACGCGCGTGATCGATCGTTCTTTATATATTATAATAATTAAAAAGTCACTGCACTGGTTTAAAATACGCCACACGCACAGGATGTACAAAAGTGTCATGCTAAACGAACATAAATAAATAAATAAATAAAGTTTTTGTGAAACGATGATTCATGAATGTTTCTTTTCTCTCTACGTTTTCGATGCAAATCACATAATATTGTCTTTCTTTTATTTACATTCAAGGAAATATTTACGCTTTCTGTCCTATAAGAAGAATGAACGTTTATTGAACGAATTACTTGTAAAAAAAAATATAATTATATAAAAAAATATTAAAAATGTGATGATAAACCAATCACATAGAAATAAAAATATCTCAAATCCGTAAGACAGAAAGTCGACAAAAACTATTTTCAACCCAATCCTCAGGTCTTCATTGATTCCCTTTTTTTCAATGTTCACTTTCTTTCGACGTGTCGAAAATCCTGACGAAAATTCCCCGTTGTATCTTTGGCGAACGTGACCTTAACTCTCTTCCTCACTTGAACAGGATGTTCGGTGATCGACGACGATCTACACTCTCTACCAATGCCAGACTGTTCGTCGTCTTGTCTTTCGACTTTAAGTAATCTCTTTTGTCCAACACTCGAACTATTTCCATTAGTTACTAAAGAGCCATTCGTAGATGATACGTTGTAATTGATTTGTTGGGATTTTGAAAAATTGTTGACTCTGTTGGAAACGGTTGATGAAGACGACGTCGTCGTCGACAACGACGAGGACGACGACGAGGACGACGACGACGACGACGATGATGACGACGACGACGACGACGAGGATGACGACGATGACGATGACGACGAAGATGACGAGGATGATGACGATGATGATGACGAGGATGACGATGACGACGACGAACAAGATAACGAAGAACGAATCAGATTAGAGCCTAAAGAATGATTAACCGAATGATGGTGACCTTGAGAAATAACGTTCGAGGGCTCCACGTGTTTATCAACCGAAGAAGCCGACAATTCGTTCAACGATACAGCTGGTACGATCATTAGCAAGTTGTTGCCATTCTTATCACAGGCGCCATGATGACCGACAGGATGTTGTCTCTGTTGTTGGCCGAGATAATGGACTCTGTACGATTGGAGAGCGTTCTCGTTGATCTGTTGCTTCTCTTGTTTCGTTAAATTAATCGGACACTTTGTCTGGTAAGAATTGGTCTTTTGAATACCATTGTTATTATTGTTGTTATTGTTATGATTGTTATTGTTGTTGTTGTTATTAAAGTGTCCCTCACATTTTATTCTGACACCATCCTGCGTATGGACCACTCCGTTTCGATCTTGAGCATTCTGCCACTCAAGAACGTTGCTCAGTAACCTTATGTATCTGTAAATATATTTTACGTAATTTGATGACAAAAATTATCTATAGAAATAGAAAAACATTCTTCCTCTCCTTATTTATGTTCTCTTTTTTTTTCTTATCCTTCACTTGCAAACTTCTCTTATTAATTTGTGAAAAACAGATAGGAAAATTTTCGATAAATTTCCTATCTACATAGATAATTAGGTATACTGACCGTATAGCCATCCTTAAAATTTCATTCTTCGACAACTTTTTATCCGGAGGATGAGTAGGAACAAGCTTTCGAAGTTCAGCGAAAGCTCCGCTGACGTTCTGCTGTCTCCATCGTTCACGACTGTTCGTAAATAATTTCCTAACACCTACGTTTCCTATCCGAAGTGTGGGCGAGCCTAGTTGACCGTTACCAGAAGATGGAATGCCGTCTAGCTATGAAATTATTGCCGATTATAAAACAATATCTCATAATCTCTTGTAACGCGAATAAGAAAAAATAAAAACATCGAAAAAACATCAAAAATTACAAGGATAAAACGCGACAGAGTAAATCTGTAATTGGAAAGAGGAAAAAAATAAGAAAAAAAAGATCTGTCGTGTATTTTTATTTTTTTTCTCTCACGGAATTCGCACGATCCCTTCTACGTCTTCCCTGTTCTTCTTCCTCGTCGGTATCGTGGGAATAAAATTCATCGGAAAGGGTTGCCTCTTCCTCGGTATCTCTCGGAGTACCCGGCGAATCCCCCGGCTCTTCGGCAAGTTCTCCTTCGGCTGATAAAAATGATTCAGCAGGAGAACCATTGTCCGTTTCCGTTGTTACACCGTTACATCCATTATACGTCAACATCGGCTGAAAATTAACGTCACGTTTATTGTTCGTCTCATTGTTCGACGTTAATCTCGTCTCTATCTTAATTACAGATCGTGCCTTAATAAATAACGATTTATGCCTTCCTTGTTCTCTTTCGATCTTTCAAAGATTTATAACTGAATGTAACTTTTTAGTTTCCTGCTCATATGCATGTATCTTTTTAATGAGCAATTAATTTTTTCATAGGAAATTAGGTGTTTAATCCTATCGAAAATCATATCAAAAATTAATGAGTGCGAAATATAAATTAAACTTTGTATAATGCAATTACAATGCTTTAAGCTATATCATAACTTTTTACTGATCTATGTTATACTATTTTTTTTTTTTTATCGATAATGAAAAAATTAATTGTATTTGAAAGGAATCTCGCATGTATGTAATTGTCCACCGAATAAATATGAAAGCACTATTAATTATTTCTTAAATATTATACTGAAACATCACTCTTGAAAGACGATCACTCACACAAGCGTTTCTAACGATAAGATTAGGAAATTGAGAAGAATTTGTTGAACGCGTCGACGGAATACTAGTAAATATATACCGTAAATAATCCACATTCACATCCACATTCACTTACACACACATACACACGCGTACGCACACACACGCGTTCTCGTTTTATCTACACAAATTCGTAAACGTTCACAGATATACGTCGTCGTAATTGAATATAATTCTCTTTACGATTTCTCATCACTTACAACTCCGTCGCCGTTCAAGAACCAACTGAATCGTAATCTACGCATCTCGACCTTAAAAGAAAAGGAAGAAAACAAATTGTATACAAACGAATATCTTACCATGTCGAACTGATCGACCTTGCGAGGACAATATCGAAAGAAACGAAAATATTGAAACGTACATTAACAACACTGTTCTCCGATCGGATGATTCATCTATTATTAAAACTTTTCTTGTTTCCTTTTATTTTCACCGTCGAAAACTTTTCAAATATCAATCACTAGGTATAAGTTATATGACCGACGAGGTCAAATGAAACGATTTGACTAATAGAAAGTCTGCAACTCTAGTAGCACACAGCCGACTTCGGTAAAATGAAAATTTTGTACGACGAAGGCGGAGCTCTCTCTCACTCTCGTGCTTTCTCTCTCTCTCTCCCTCTCTCTTCCTCTCTCACCCTCTCTTTCTCTCTCTTTCTCCCTCTCTCTCTTTCTCTATCTCTGGTAACTTGATCTCCATGGGTGGAGCTCGTCTTTGGACCATCCCATATCGCTTGCACACGCGTCCATCCAGCCTCCCTCTATCGGTCCACCAGCAGATCGTTTTAAACGCCACAGAGAGGGAGAGAGAGAGAGGGAGAGAGGAAGAGAGGGAGAGAAAGAGAAAGAGAGAAAGAGAATCCGCAAAAGGGAGCATGTGACGTGATAAGAGAAATCGCTCGGCTTTTCTCGCTCGTCCAATCAAATCGACCCGGGGACATTCGTTATTAAATCTTTTTATACGCGTCGCGCTTCGTTCACTCCTTTTTTACAAAGGAAATTAATAATAAAAATATAATCGTTTTATAGCATTAACGACGCATTACCGACGCTTCTTACGTATTTCTCTACGTACGTTTTAATCTTCGTGAAAAATAAAAAATATTTTCTAACTTATGTGCTTAGTTTTAAATGATATATCTACTCGTATTGAAAATCATTTCGAAGTGGTGAAGATAAGTGGACGAAGGTAATAACGGACCCATCAAAGGATTAAAAGTTCCGCTTTAAAAAAAATAAACTTGTGATTTAAGTACACTTATCTCCGACTCTCATTATCGTGCCTGCGAGAGATGGAAAGAGAGAGAGAGAGAATTAACTGTTCTCCTCCTCTTCCTGTTGTTTTTCAAAAATACACGTGTATTCAAGATGTCTCGCTTGTGTGTTCAACGAAAATGTGAAAATAGAAGACAGTTGACGTTTTATCTAATCGTTATCGGTACGTTACTGATTCTACTTTCGTTAGTAATTTTTTCAAAAAATTAGAGAAACCTGCAAATATTCGAAGATGAAATTAAAAAGAAAAAAATCCTTCTTATTTATTCTCGCGCTCGTAATTTCTTTTTTAATTTCTATAAGAATCTATAAAATTTAACGTAAAATTTATCATGATCGCAAATAGAAAACGTATATGTTCCTGGACTTAATTTTTTCAAAATTAAAACAATTATACTAATCGGGAAAACAAATAGAAAAATTCCCGTTATATCTATTATCATTAGAAATTTATTTAAAAATTGACAAAATTACTAACTCCCAAAAATCCCATATAAGAGGAAGTAAAAATAAATCAAAGAGGAAAGTTCCGCTTTAATACGAATTTGCTCCCACGCAGATTGGCTTAACCATATGTAGTAATAGCGCTCGAATGAGCATCATCGGGAAGATGCTATCATTTAATCGGGTCGACACGACGACAGTTTGGATTCGTCCTAGCGTAAAAACTATAAGCACCCTACTAACTTCGGTCGTGGTGTCGCAATAAAACTTTTTGGTGATAGCCACTTGCCCAGAAATGAAAAGGGTCCTACGATTTCTCACCCCCTCTCATATCCCCTGTCGTACCTCCCATACCTAATGTATATTAATCAAGGATTCTCTCGTATTTTCTACGTAGCTTGCACATTGACTCCTCGAGGGATTTAGCTAATAGGAATTTGATTGTTTGGGAAAGATTTTCCTCAAGAAGATAAAAGAAAAAGAGAAGAAGAATGGAAGATAAAAAATTGTTCAAACATTTATATAATCATCTCGTTAAACGACGATTAGCGAAAAACGATAAAAATGTAAATATAACGTAGAAATGACAACTCTGTCTCGAAATAATTTTTCTTTCGGTTGCGATTTTTCATT
Source organism: Vespula vulgaris (assembly GCF_905475345.1). NCBI lineage: Eukaryota > Metazoa > Arthropoda > Insecta > Hymenoptera > Vespidae > Vespula > Vespula vulgaris. The sequence continues at coordinate 688,857 of NC_066599.1, read as the reverse complement.
GATTGCAAATTAAATTTAACATAAGGCATGAAAAATCAAATAGATCTGTGCATTTAGATCGTATTAGTGACTCGTATCACTGGGAAAGAAGATCATTTTAAAGTCATTTAAATCCTATGAATTATTTAATAGTACTAATAGGACCGCAGTCTCATAGATAGCGGAGTGTACTGATCCGAAAATAATTTTTGGCGTACGTTCGGCACGTGCGTGTGTCGAGTGATCGTACAGGGAAGTCGCGTGTGCCATACCGATATAAAAAAATTCTATAAGGGGATCCTGATTTTCTTTCTTTCTTTCCTTTTTTTTATATCCTTCCATTCTTCACTTTGGACTGTACTTTTTCAAACCATATCCGAGAAGATCCTTAGAAGAATACATTTTTTTAACATTGATCTTAAAACGAAAAGAAAAGAAAAGAAAAGATTTATATGCCTTTTTCATTTTTGTTTAATAAAGTAGTAATTTATATAGAAATAAAAGTACCTTAGCCTTATATAGGATGTTCACATACAGACACAGTTTTGGAATATCAATGTTCTTATGGGCCAGCATATCCCTCAATTTGTTAATGATTTAAAAAATAAAAAGAGAAATCTAGAAAAGAGAGAAACGATATCAATGTTTAGAAAAATGTCAGTGTCGACGATAAAATGTATCCTTCCCTTTGAAAAACGAGGATCACCCTACGTGCTTTTCACTGCCGACGGGGGTTGCACTATTTGCAGTGGTTTCCCACAGGGTTTGCTAAGTTGTGGCTCAATTTTAGCGCGTGACAATGAATAAAATTCGTAGCATTAATGTCGCTTATCGGATACGATTACATTTTTCTATGAACGATAGTCATCTTTCAAAAAAATTTTTATATAGGTACCTAAATTTATTCGAGAGAAATATCGTGAAAAGTCATTTTCGAAAGGCGTCTATATAACGACAGAGACAAAGAGAAAGAGAGAGAGAGAAATAAAATACTATCGTTAAACGAAACGATAAATTGTAGATTAAGATTAATGACACTACCAATAGATCTGCATTTGTATATACAGGGTGAATCAATCGTATTCAATCTAAAATGAAAAAGAATCTTTTTACTGATCTAAAAAAAATAAAACATACAAATGTTTTACATATATTTAACAAATTTCAAAGTAAAAAATCATAAATTATCACTACATAGACGATAATTATGAGCTCACCCTGTATGTAGAAACACATAAGAAAGTATCTCTATCGTTTTCCAAGAACTTAACTCAAACATACTCTCTCTCCTTTCTCTTCTTCTTTCTCTCTTTCTAAAAAAGAAACAAAATATGTATAAAATATACCGTATAGAATAGAATAAGATAAAAGATGATAATAAAAAAATCGTGATTAGGTATGAAGTGAAAATCCTTGGAACGTGACACGAAATCGCGTTGGTACATAGAAGGAAATTCTAGGAGGAAATGAGGGCGTGTCGATAGAAAAGAGGCGTGTCTCTGTTGGTTTGCGCAGTGTCCCATGAACATCAGTGTGCGTTCGAATAGAATCCCCATACTGGTGGTATGGATTGTACGAAGAGGAGGATGGAACATAGAATGTATGTGTATGTGAGAGAGAGAGAGAGAGAGAGAGAGAGAGAGAGAGAGAGGGAGAGAGAGAGAGAGAGAGAGTAGATCCCGAGCAAGAGGGGTATAAGGGTGAAATCAATTTTCGTTATCGTCGTCAACCAGACACCCCATATTAATTCCGTTAGCGGGTGTTTGCCTTTCCATGTGTGCCCCTCTCTTACAGCCAACCGATAGAAAGCCTTAAGTACTTCGAATGGAGATCTAAAAGATAACAGCGATAATAATAATAATAATAATAATTATTATTATTATTATTATTATATAGCGATAGTTGTACTAATAGTGATAGTTATAGTTACAAGTATATAATGATAGTTTAGTAATAATAACAGTAATAATAACAGTAATAGTGACAATGATAGCGATAATAATAGTAATAACGGTAAAAAAACAAATAAATTCGTACTTGAAACTTTTCCTCAATTCATTTATATTGAAAATCCTTCGTCTAATTCACAAAGCTTCGAAAATTCGCTTAATTTTTTAACAACGTCGTTCCAGCGCTCAATTCATGTCGATGACGATAATGATGATAATAATGGTGAGAAAAACAATCTAATATTCTTCGTATCAGTAAGCTTTTTCCTTCTTAATTTCTTATTTTAAAAAGTTCTATTTCGCAAAACTTCAACAAACAGGAGCCATTTTACTTTACTGTATTACGTCATCACAGCGCGAAATTCAAATCGAATTCTCGGAGAATCTTTTTCTTCTCATAAAAATGGCTGGTCGAATCTTCGTTGTAATTGTTTTATTTTCGGTGATTAATTCGAATTATGACGTGAAAAAAAAAAGAAAAGTTTAAAATTAGAAAAACGATTGATAAATCATTGTAAGTATAATTGTCAAAATTTTTATTAAGGAAAAAATAAACAATTTTTTATATCATTATAGATTCATCTAACCTTATGCAGTTATGAATCTAACTTATTGCTCTGCAAATTTTTATTTACAAATGTAAGATCCAGTTGGCAGGTAGGTGCAAAAAATGTAATATATCAAGTCTTTAGATTTAGTTTTGTTTGCTAAAAACATTTGAATGTTATATATAAATTACAAATAAGATATATCTCAATCTCTGTAAACACTACTTTCAATAGAAAAATTCACAAGAAAAATATAAAACTATGAGTAAGTTATATTAATAAATTATTAGATACATGTAAATATAAAAATTATTTCTAACATAATTATCTTTTTTTAATTATATACTTATATTTCAAATCACACAAGATTCTATACAAGAGGAAATTCCAACACAAACAGAAGTCGGTCTTCACCTTGGTTTACCATTAGCAAAAACACTATTTGCTTATGATCATCAGGAATCCAAAAAATTGTTAGGATTAATACCACCACTAAAACATGTATCCGGAGATTTCTGGATTTCACCATGTGCACAAATAAGCAAAAAAGTTTTAAGCTTACCACAAAATAATAATATAATTAAAGAATGTACACATTTAGGAATACTTGGTAATAATAAAATTGTTACATATCGATATTATTGCAATGAACAAACTCTGTAAAATATATAATTAGCCTTAGGACAAGATCTGCTAAATAAATGGAAAGCAGAAATTGAAACAAATATGAGGAAAGAATGTAGAAAGCAGTTACTCGATCAAAAATATTTATGCGAAGCTGAAAAGCGTCAAGCGATTAAAATCAATACACAAAAGGTCCACATGATGTGGCAAAAATATATTAATACTATAGAATGTAATATGCAGAAAGAATTACAGGTGAATGGTTTGAATTTATATATGCATCAGTAAATATATAACTCTGCTAACTCTGATAACTCTGATAACTAGACTGAACTTGCAAAAGTTATTCTTAAATGCAATAAAGAAATACAGAAAGCAGTGGTACAACAACGTATAGATATGACACAACATATGTTAAGTAAAATACGTAATGAAATGTCTTATATGGTAGCAGATCTTCATGAAGAATTTGAACAAACTCGCAGATCACATATAGAAAATATAATAGCAGATTTTAATGAGATATTAAGGTATTTTCACGAATATTCCTCTGCACACTTTATAATGATACACTTATGGTGATACACTTAATTTATTATAACTAATACAGGAAGGAACATATAAAAAACAATAAAAAAATAGAAAAACTGAGAAAAGAAAAAACGGAATCATTATATGTTCAAAAAATAAGACTTGAGACAAAGAATATGGCTAATATTATATATATGCTTTGCCTTGAAAGATTACATTCTAATCTAGAAAAACAACAAATACAGAATCACTTCCAGGTATTTCAAACTAATACATATTTAATTTTGCAAAAAAGATAGTACTATCTATTCAAATATTTCTTTATTTTAGGACAAACTCTGTAATTTGCAAAACATTATTTTGGATTTAAAGAAAATATTAAATACGACCGAAGAAATTGCTGAAAGATATCAAAACGATAATGAATTATTAAAAGAGAAATTTGATAAGATTAATCAAGAATTTCATAAGTTTGTCACTTTTGTATTTAACTCTGTACCAAAGCAAGCCGAGTTTGCATTACCTTCAGAATCTATTTATTCACAACAAATGGATCAGACTTCAAATGAAAAATTAGATAAATATGATAAAATTTGTCAGTATGTACTTGTAGAAAAACAAAATTGATTGTTATTAAAAAAGATAAAAATAGTAATAAAATTAACAGTACTCCTAATTAGTACTAGTCAGTAAGTCAATAAATCATTGAAATTTTTTGGATTATTCGTTTGACAATTACGATACCAGTCTGGGTCTCGTTGTAGACAAGATGCAGTCCGTTGATAAAATTGAGCCTGTATAACAGCTTTGGCACCAAATTTACTAATGGGAGGTAAACTATAATCATTGAGACGCCATCCATAAAGCCAATTTGTACAATCGGGAAAATAAAAACGATCTTCTGGTAATTTCTGTAATCTAAAAAAATCAAACTTCATTTTTAATTATTCCGTCAAATATCGGCCAACAAATAATAATACGCTCTTCAATCTATTTGTTAACCTTTTACGAAAATAATTATTGCTGCAAATAAAACTCTCAACTCCTTTTTCATAAAGAATGGCACGTATTTCTGGTTCTATTGGTTTCATCATGTCAATATTCACAGAACCATCAAGCTTAGGTGGTCTCCATGTTGGCATGTATTTCTTACTTATCTGTAATATGGCAAAGTATAAATTTAAGTTGCGATTACATAAATATATATAACGTTTGTATAAAATATCAGTTGATACAAAACTTTTGGCTCGATCTCATCTTTTTTTGGCAATTCTTTTTCTTTGCTTTTTATCTTACTTTGTATTGTGCTCTTTGCAATACCTAAATTGTCTATTAGTTTCTGTTGATTCTTTAAAAACCATTTCATACGTAAAAATTCTTCTTTCTTGTAATTCTCTCTGTGGAATAACTGACACCGATTATCACACATGTTGTTAAATATATCTATCAAAAGTAATTCACATATTAATTTTGTATATCCCTTATGTAAAAGTCTAATGATAAGTGTAAATACTTATAAAAGTATAATTTAAAATATGAAGGTGTCAACTACATTAATACTACTACATGTTAATACACATTCATAGTATTGTGATGTTCTGATGTTTTTCATTCTTACATCAACATAATTAACATAAGGAATAAGGAATAACGATAAAAAAAGTATTTATATACAAACGTATACTTTGTAGAATTATATATTTACACTGTTAGAGAATTGATATTTTGTTGTTGTATATTAATCAAATTGTGTACTTGTAAATTAACATTTTTTTTTTCGTTTATATTAATTATTAATACCAATGACGGTATATACTTTATATACAGTTTTAATTATAAAGAGTTAACTTCAGAGATGCCAAATTGAAAATCCTAAATTTAATCTACAAAATATTCACAAGCAATTTAATTGTTACTGACCAAAATTCGTACAGTTGATAGTTATAAGTCATAAAGATAAATGATACAAACAACGTATCAAAAGAGTTCACTCGATGTTACACTGGATTCGATTGATCTTGATAGATCTATAAAATATACTTTGAATATCACTAGAGTTACTTACATTATTCGCTCAAATATTTTATTTCATGTATATACACACGTATAGACGTATGTGCATGACATACGCATCACTCAAACAAGTTTAGATACACGTACAAAATAAATTTTAAAAATCAAGTTTTCTTTTCGTGTATGATATTCTGTAAAATAAAATCCTTAAGTAACACTTAAAGAAATACAAAGAAATGATGTGATATAAAAGCTTGTTTTTAATCGACTTCGACTACTAATGAACAGAGGACGTATATACCTTCTAACGGAGCCTCATACAAACCGAGTCACGTGAAGTATAAATTTTACTTTGAAATATAAACTATACGAATTTGTTATGCTGTAAATATGCATCAACAAAAGAATACTGCTATATCTTTTACTGCACTCTGTCTGTATCACGGCATTGCTAGATGGTATTTTCATTTCTCTCTACTTGACAATATTTTCGAACATCAAATGGCCTGATCAATAACAATGCATAATAGTACTGTGCTCTATATTAGTAGATACGTATGGCGTGAAATATGAGTTTCCACGTGATATTACTCCCTCTCAAAGTCAACATCAAATGACCCAGTAATCACAGCCATAGGAAGCAATATTGCGGTATATTTCAGGATTTATATGCATATACTGGTTGATTTATATTACAACTGACTAAGGAGCATTTCTCATATAATTTGTACTTGGATAATCAAGATGAAACATATATAATGCTATACAACTAACAATTCCTCTGCTCCTATACTGTCCTTTTATGCTGTACACACTTAATATTACCTTATCTACACTCGCCTATAAAATAACCAATTTACAACGCTCCTACTTGGTCTATGTTTTCATGTAGCAAAGCGTTTTATTGACAATTTGAATGCAAGTTCTTTTAATTGTGACAGTCAAATATTCGTTCTAACACAAATTTTACTACATTTCTCGATCAGCTTTGCTCTTTAAAAAATTATTTCAATCACTGGTTAAAAATTAAGTATTATATAATCTTACAATACCTTTACCAAAAAAGAAAACCTTTTCTTGTAACTCTAGACTTGTAATATAAAGTTACATTGTCTTGACTTTACTCATCTATGCCAAGTTTTGAACACTATACGTATCAATGTATTTTCAGGATTTCCTTGCATGCATTCCATTGCTTTCTTCTTAAAATTGAAGTTTATATATATTACAGTTTCAATATAGGCTGCAATCTTACATATACATTATATGTATGCTTTAATTAACTATTCAAGTGGAGTATGTGCTTCCTGATAGTCTAACATTTATGCTAAAAATTAACAAATGGGACTTTTCTTTACTAAACACGCTTTACTTCTAATTTCTTATTCCACAAAATTTAAGCTAAATCGTTCAATTTAACACAGCAATCAATACCTTTTCCCAAAACGAGCACTACGATAAATTGAATCAATTCGGCATTGAATAAATTATAAATAATAAAACATAACAAATGAAATTAATGAGGTAAATTATATACATATAATAATATTATGAAAGTAAATTCAACTTATTCGATGAATAAGAATATAAAATTCAGAATTGATACTCCATATGAACAGTAGAATAATAGAAGAAATACAACTCTTTTTGTTATCTTTTATACAAATAGTATGGCAGCCACAAACATAATATTTATGAAGACATTTCATACATTATTATCGTTATAAAATGTAATATTATTAGATTTTTATGCATTGTCCAAAGTAATCTAAAAGTGTAATACCAATTCAAGTTCTCGCTTTAGATAAAAAAATAATCTTTGAGGACAGTCATTTGTTATGATTTTTAATCTATTCAACTTAGAAGTGAATAATAATTGCTATAATATAGTAATGAATAATTTGTGTGTCTGTTAATACAAGTTAATAAAAATCGCTAATATCATTTATCTTTTAGCAGAGCCTGTCCACTTTGACTTAGTAATATTTTATATGTCAGTTTTCAGTCCTTATTGACAGTAATAAACACATAATGCATTGATGACAAGTGATTTCATAATACACTATTTACTAATAATAAACTCTTGAAATATATAAAAATGGGCTCATCTGGCCTTATTTAAACAGTTTATCAATATAAACAGTTGTTTCTGCATTTGCAAACATACCTAACTTCTTGCTTTTATTAATACACCTGTATGAGCATTATTTTGAAAGTATAATCCTGTTCCTTGGAAAGTACTACTTCTAGAGGTAGGAAGTTGATTTTGATTTATACCACTTAAGGAATTTTCATCCACATCTTTGCTAAGTCCATCTTCTTGTTTGCTTCGTAATATATACTTAAAAAATTCATATCTAAACAACAAGTCAATTAACATAACAGTTTACTATCTTTTATATCGTACACGGAAATTAATAAATAATTGACTTACGATGTCCAACAGATAGCAGTCGCTGGCATTTGATAAAGAACACGCGCGTTCATCCCGCGGCAAAATCCTTTTACACCTCCCAACCTATAGACTTTTTTAACAGCATCAATCATACCTCTTGCTTTCATACCATCCTGTTGCGTATTCAATAATGTTTTACAAACATCCAATGGTGTCGTCAATCCAGCTGCTATAGCTCCAGCCATAGCACCTGTTGTTACATAGAAAAATTAATATTATGTAAGACAGATATAAAAATTATATAAATAATAAAATATATACCAGAAATCATATGTGCTTGCGGACTATAAGAATGATCTGGATTTGTCATAGATTGTGCAAATTCGTAAGCAATAAAATGAATGCTTTGGAAAGGCACATTCATAGCAAGCTGAGTTGTGTAACTTCTGTAGAATGCATATACGCCTTCTCGTTTATATACAAGTTTTATGCAGCTGATAACATTTCTATAAGGAGAATTATACATTTGCAACCGTTGTTTAATCACTGTAACAAGTATAATGATAATAATTAACTATAATAGCTTGTATTAGGTAAATTATACCATTGTATATAGACAATAAAAAGAACATATATATATATACACATATATATCTAACCTTCTGCTGGATTCATAACACCATCATGAAGGATCGTTGACACGCAACCAGCTGCACCATAAACCAAATGATTAAATTGTGAGTGTGGCTTTGAGCTCATAAATTTATCTTTCAAAAATTCATAGCAAGAAAAATATAAAGCATGTGCTGGTCCAGCTCCAGCAACCATTGCTCCCATGCCTCGAAATGGCCTTAATAAACCCTCTTGACGCACCATTCGAAGGAGTACATTTCCTATTCCTCCTCCCCCACCTGGACCTGGTATCAGTGACTGCATTCTTGTCTAGAGGATATTAATTTCTTATGAATATATTTATATAATAACTTTTCGAATTACATGTTTTTAGAATAAGTATATCAATGCATTTAAAAAGTGATATTAACGATTACAGATTAGTATTTCTTTACTTTAATAAAGATTTCAAGATAACATAGACATACACATAGATAATATCTAATATCTGAAGAGTTTCAAATAACATGACTGGCAGATATGTATATGTAATGGTTATCAATTCTCAATTCGAAGAATAAAGCATGCCAAAAAATTGTATTCATATGTTAAATTTGATCATTCTCTTTCACTATTTTTTAATTTAACATCATTAATAATCAATGCAATTTTTAAAACATGAAAAAATATAACAAGATGAAAGCATAATGTATGTTAAAGAAAAGTACTTAATATAACCTATTTGTTTCAAGGAATAGCAATAACATGTATTAACATTGAATTTCACCTACATAACATTGTAACTTTTATATTAATAACTTATTTTAATCATTCATACATCACAATGAGTTATGTTATTTTAGATATTTCATTCATTCATTCATAGAAACTTGATGTTAAACAAGCTTAAATACAGATTGTAAGCTAAAAACCAGATCAAAAATAGAACGTACTGCAATAGACTGACAGACTATATTACATAATGATCATTGGGTAGATAGACTCTTAATGAGATTTTGATATATCTTAACATTATTATTTATCACTTAAGACTATTTTTATGTCTAATTCTTTATATTTTTTAGATGAATTTAAAAATAACTTAAATTGTCTAACACATACATATATAAATTTCTTTAATTAAAATTTAAAAAAAATTATTTTAATATTGAAACGCATGGTAATTTTACCAACTTATATGATATTTGTGCTTATATGTTACCTGTTTACAAACAAAAAGAAAAGAATAGACTCTGAATTCCTGAGAATAGTTCAATGTTAAAAGCAAGTAATGGCTTATGTCAAGTATATAATTGAACTTAAAATTAAATAATTATAACTTTAAATGTAAGATAAAGGTAAAAAAGAGCTCAAAGGAAGTTCCTTTTTACCTTACATAATACTACATATAATAGATATTTTAAAAGAGTAATTCAAATCACAAAACATACATTTTACTAATATCTTTTTTTATGACAATATATTTTTACAATATACAAAGTTATAACGACAGACTTTGGAACAAGTTCTACAAACGTTTTATCATATTTAAATAACGATAACGTTGAAACATTAAAAGCACATTCCAAGAAAACATGGAGGAAAATGTTAAGAGAAAACACATGTTCAGTCATGGTCTTTATTACAATCATTTCCGATTGAAAGACAATTATAATGACGATAAATATTCGGCTATAATAAAGTTTTCTAAAAATTCTCCTCGTTATTAATCTTACCACATGACAGGTATCGAAAGCCGAAATATAGGTGCATACATTGAGGTTATGTAAAAGATAATCTCTGGGAGGGAAAAAACGTGGAGCAAATATACGACTACTTTACCTTGACACTGTCAACTGGATACATTATACAGTGTTCCATGATTCCAGCAAAAGCACCGGCCGTCATATTAACACCCACCGATGTAGTGGGCAAACTCTCGTAATCTTCAATATTCATATCCTTAAAATGCAAATATCAAGCCGCGATGGCTTTTTCTGGCCTTTTCGGTCGTGCCGCGGTATTACCGCACTAACCACTGAACTAACTCTCCCTCTCTCTCTTTTCTTCTCTCTCTCTCTTCTCTCTCTCCTCTCTCGCTCTCGCTCTCGCTCTCACACTCTCTCGCTCTCTCTCTCTCTCTCTGTCTCTCTCTCTCTCTCTCTCTCTCCCTCTCTCTCTCTCTCTCTCTCTCTCTCTCACACTATTCGTTCCTCTTTCTTCTTCGCTCTCGTTCTCGCTCGCTCTATAAGTTACGACGAGGAATGAATAACTGAGTTTTCCATAGTAACACTGTATGTAACATACCAAGAAACTATTTAAACCTTGGAAAACGTGGACACTTTTCGCGCGTTATTGCGCATCCTTCCTGTCGCCGGCCTTATCATTATCGTTTCCGCAAAAAAAAAAGCTAACAAGTCGTATAAAATCGTTGGTACATTAAATAATCGAGTCGTGTATTCGCATTCGTTGATCGTATCTTAATAGGACCGCATCGGAATCGAAAAGGCTGCTACCCCCTGAATACTCCTCAAATTTATGACGTTACCATTCCCTCTTTACGCAACGAAATCGCGTGCTAATCTAAACTCCTAATAAATCTAAAAATCGTGTGGTAAGAAAAGAAACACCAACTATTCTAGTGAAAAATGTTCACGAAATTTTGATAGATCTAGCACTACTTTACCTACTTCATTATGCTTAACACTCATGAATGATCGTTGATCGTTAAGTTAGTGTGGTTAGGTCGCGAACACGTGCCGCGCATGCGTCGTATTCGACCACGTGGTCGCAGCACGTGAGCTATCAGTGGTAGGAAGAGAGAGGGAAAGAAAGAGAGAAAGAGAGGGAAAGAAAGAGAAAGAGAGAGGGAAAGAAAGAGTGAGAGAGAGAAGTAAACGAGACAGACTATTGCTTTCTCTCTCTCTCTCTCTCTCTCTTTTTTTCTTTTGTAGCTACGAATCTATATATATAGATACACACTACGCACACATACACGCATACATTAAGTAGAAACGAAGGCATGTGTCTCCATTATATATCTTCTTTTTCTTAACTCCTTCAAAGAAAGAATAGAGGACGCTTGTCGTGCACATATATTCGCGGTCAATAACAGCATTAAATTCTTTTCTAATTCTATCACTTTTCTAAACTATCATTATTATATCTATTGGAATCCTGCTCGTTCCTTTATATGTGTATATCGTACGTATATATATATGTACTATTCTATTTCGTAATCAATCGTAACTACCGGTAATCAAAGATGCTTATTATTCAATCTGTCTGAGTCATATCGGAGACAAACGAATGGCGTAATAGAAAATATGTTTTATTTAGAAAAACCTATGTTGTCATCGCGCATTCGTACGAGATATTCAAACGTTTTTTCCACTTTTGCTTAGTCATTGTTATCATGTAATTTCTTTCTTTTGCGCATCACGTTGCGACGAATAATCCAAATATTGAAATTTTTTGTTTTTTTTTTTTTTAAGATATAAAAGGTGCGGAACAAAAGTTTATTATACCTTCAATCTTGTGTTTTCTTAGAATACTCGCTACTATTATCGATGATCTATAAAATCAAATATTACATAATATTTTTGAGTCTTCGAAACCACAACGTAAGTATCGAAACGTGGCGCACCTTGATGAATTGTTTCACGTTACAATCGGCTGATAAGATTACGTTAAAAATTTTATTTCGTATTTCTATACGCTGCTGGTTATGTCGTCGGATACGATTCGTTTTATGTAGAAATATTTATAATGTAAACACAAGGACACAATGTGTGCGTGCGTAGAGAGATAAACTACGAGTATTATCTTTCTTTCTCTCTCTCTCTCTCTCTCTCTCTCTCTATAATATAAATATATATATGGTGTGTGTGTGTGTGTATAGTACTGAGTTGCCTCTGTGTTTATGTATGTACAACACATCATACGTATCACTTTCTTTCATAAACACAATTCCTATATAAGCTCATTTTTAATCATTTTTACGCTTTAAATATAAATAATAATCTTTGATAATTATTACTAATTATAACGTCGATTACGTAAATATGATACGTACACATGGATCTTTATTCGCATTACATATGGATTTATGAAAGGTTAGTTAGGTGATAATGTCGAAGTAACTTCGTTCTTAAATTAACATAAATCGAAAGAAACCATCCGTAGAACGAAAACAAAGAAAATAATGATTGCGAATATTAATCTACCGTGCTTTTTACTTCCTCTTTATTTTTCTTGACTTCGTTCTTTCGTGAAAACTGTGCGATTTTATTATTTACATAGTACATTATTAAAAGGAATAATAATCGTATTTAGAAAACGTTTTTCCGTTGTATTAATTTTTGAAACTAATTTGTCTATCGTAAGGTTTATATTATATGTACATATTTAAAATTATTTTGATAGTAACACAAATTTATAGTATATTATACAAGATAATGTTAACAATACTGCAAAATACATTGAAGGAATGAAAAGATAGATCGTTTGATTGTGTATATAAAACTCGCTTTATTTTTAGAGCGATTATTGTAAATAAGACATTATAAATTTTGGAAGTGACTGTTTTATAAATTGGAATAAATACCTGAAAAATTTGAAAAAGATATTCTATAATATAACTATTATAATCAAATTTAACGTATTCAGATTATATATATATATGTATATATATATATATGTATGTATGTATATGTATATGTATATCTATATATATACACACAATATTTGTACAATGTATGAATATACAGAAGTAATGATAGTTATTAATTGGAAAAAGTACGTACAGTAACTCTGCAAAATATGGCATTTAAACATCATGTGGTTCACTGTTACTAATGTTTCAACTTACTATCAATTTATCACAGTGAATCTTAAAAATCATATATTATATATTTTAATAACTTGATAAAAAAGGTATCGCTTCGCATCTACTGTCATCTTGCTCTCTGACAACTTATATTATTACTACATTTTGTTGTACAATTAGTAAAATAACATTGCTTAGTTTTATTAGGATTAAATATAATGATAAGTAAAATACATTGTACTCTTATTCATCTATAGTATTATATATAATTCATTCGTTTTAAATATATAAAACAAATAACTGTCTTTATATCGTAAAAAAAATAACACATGATAAATTTTTTTTTTAGTTATCTCTTTCAAAGCATATGGTAGTTTATCAATTGATTTTTTTTATATTGCTTTAAATAAAATTATTTTATACAAATGTATACACAATGCAATAAGCATATAAATTTGTCATATAAATTTTGAGCATTTTTTTTTTTCAGATATGCAAATATTGAAAAATATACATTTCTGTTTCTATATAGATCAAGTTAATTAATGGTTATTTCGTGCAATTGTGTCATTCAACCTCTTTATATCAAATTATTAAATAAATCTATATTAAAAGCAATTATACTTATTATACAATAAATACAGAGTTCTAAGGAACAACAGTCTAAAGTATATCTACGGCTTCAGAGTTTGTTTTCATTAAAAATTGTCTGATATAGATTATAATTAACAATAATTATACATAACATAATTTAAAAATAAAACTTATAATTTTGTACACAATATCATCTACATTAACTGGCCAAATCAGCTAATTAGACTATAAGACATCACTTCATGTTTTAAATACATTAAGATTGTATTAGAAAAATAAAATGTCTCAATTCTGTACTATACAGAATACAATATGATTCAACATCTGAAGCCATGAGTTGCTAGCTACACTTGATTAGATCTTCTACTTCGACGAGAAGAACTTGAAAACAATGGACGTGGTTTATACAAGTCATCGCTTGAATATCGTTGACTGCTTCTATGCCGACTGTAAGTATTGAAGGTAATTATTGTGAAATATGATAAAATTATCATTTTCACTATCTAAATATAGGACAATATTATATTACAATGAGTATCAAGGAATTACCTTTTTTCTTCTTTCATTATATTAGATGATGGAATTTTTTCACTAGTTGCTGACACATCACTTTCTGGACTTAAAGGCATTACAAAATTTTCTCCGTTTAAGAGACTTTGTGAAACACAAGGATTTGCATGAAGTCTTTGTTTCTTTGAAGGAATCATTTTTCTTTTCTTCATATTGCTTAAAGAATTATCATTTGGCGTTACTGTTTTATGACCATCATTATTGTTGTTTGAGTTATTGAACAGTATGTCTGTTAAAGGACTTCCTGAATGTTTTCTTTTTATCATTGGTGGTGCCATAGTTTTTGAACCTGATGATACTACTTGACCACCTAAACTTTCTATCATATCTTCTAGAGTATTACCTTCCATCATTTCTAATGAGTGTAAAAAACTAGAAAATTTATTAGATTCTTCATTATCAAGCTTGAAGTATCTACAATCTTCGTGATCGTCGTTAACTTTTGGTACAAAATCATTCTTGGAAGACTGTGCATTAGCTTGTCCAGACAGTTGTTCATCAAATTCATTATATTCTGTAATATCTGTAGTAGGAGATTTTGGTTGTTCAAAGACATTGTCACTTCTGTCACTCCATATTACACTGCATTCTACAGTTGTATTCATATCAGTTGTATTTATTTCATCTGTTACTTCAATATCATTTCCAGCAACAGTATCTAATGAGTTAATTTGCTCTATACTCTGGGTATCAAGAAATGTTTCAGAAGTTGTTCCTACTATTTCCAGTACTGCAACAGTATTTTTTGTTTCTGAGTTGTTATTACTCGGAGTTATATCATCTTTACAAGTTTCGTTTATTATTAGAGACTGATGTTCCCTAATACCATCGTGTTGTATTCTATTGTTATTTTGAAATAATCTTGTATTGCATATTGCTTCATCTAAGGATTGCTTTATACATAATTCCAAATCAGATAATTTTGATACTAAGTTAGATTGTTTTTGTAATATATCAGTACCACGAAGTTCTCCTTCTAACAATATCATTGAACGTTCCTCTAATGTTAAACTTATTTGGCGATCGGGATAAGGTTCTTCGTATTCTTCATCTGGTATTTCTATTATTTGTACACGTTCCTCGTCTGGAACTGTCTCCATATTATCTATACTGCTTATTGGCTTCGGATGTGTTATTACCTCAGCCTTTTGCTCCACTTTTTTTTCCACTTTTTTATCATCCTTCTGTTTTTGTTTCTCCATTTGTTTCCTAATTTTCATTAGCTTCTTAGCTTCATGTATGTTTTTTGCGAATTTAGGTTTTTTTATCTTCACTTCGCTCGAAGAAGGTAAGTTATTTTCATTAAGTAATGGTCTCTTTTTTAATGGTAAATTGTTTTCACTTAACTGTATTTCTACTTGTCGAATATCTCCATTATTATTGTTTTGAATGCAGTATGATTCGGTATCAGCTAAATGTACATCATCTTTATTTATTTCATCATAATTTTCGTTCTGTGATTGCAATTTCATTTTATTTATTTGTGTTTCTTCTATACTGTCTGATGTTTCACTGCTTGAATTACTAACATGATTGGTATCTTTATTTAAACCAGAAGAACTTGATTTACTGGTTGTAGCACTTGAACTAGAAGTACTAGATTGTGAACTTTTGCTATTAGATCCATTTGAACCATCTCTGTCAGTAGAACGACGATCGTTAGAATTTTTCCGTAAACTAGAATGATCATCCTTTGTTTTTGATTTCTTATCATCTCTTCTTTTTTTGTCCTTAGCTTGTGTATCGCTTTTGGATTCTTTTTTAATATCTATAGATTTTTCATTACGATCTGTTGTTTTATTTTGCGCTTGAGTACGTACATCCTTCTTACAAATCTTATCACTACTAATTTTAATATCTTTTTTTATTTCTGTTTTTTCTTCTTTGCCATTCTTAGATATCTTTTTTGCGTCATTTTTTTCAGATTTACTTGAAGATTCTGTTTTTATAACATTACTTTTATCCTTCAAATCTTTTGAGCCACGTTCGTCACGTTTTGCCTTCTCTTTAGATTCAGATTTTTTCTCTTTAATATCCGATATTTTGTCAGACACTTTGTTAACTTTGTTTTCATGACGACTTTTTTCATCGTGATTTTTTGAAGTAGAACTTCTATGTTCTTTTTTGTAAGACTTTTTATCTTTAATCGAATCTTTTTTATCCCTAGATTCTTTGTTAGACCTTACATTATCCTTGTTTAATTTTTCTTTTTCCGTTAATTCCTTCTTCTCTCTGAGTTCTCTAATTTTTTCTTTATAAAGATCTTTCAAATCTTTTGCTTCCTTATTAGTACTACTTTCTTTTTTATCAACCTCTTTTACTTTTTCTTCTTTAATTTTACTTATATTATCTTTAACACTCTCTGCATTATCTTTGCTTTTTTCAACAGAATCTTTTATTTGATTAGATTTATCTTTAACTTTACCCTTAATATGTTTATCGTGCTTTGAACTACTATGACTACTCTGTTTCTTTTTTTCATTGTCTTTCTCTTTATTTTTTGGATCCTTGGAATATACTTTTTCTTTTGTAGATTTAGACTTTGAATTTTCACTATCCTTATGCTTATCTTTATATGTTTTACTGTCATATTTGTCCTTTGTACTATTATCTGTTGCATCGCTAGAATTTTCCTTGGATGGTAAATTAAGTTTAATGCTTTTTGTCGTATCCTTTGCATCTTTAAAATCATACGTGCTTTCTTTACATTTCTTTGATTCAAAAATGGTTTTATTGTTTTTATTCTTAAAAGATTCAAATTCTCTGAGAGCTCTGAAATTATCTTTTGTAGATTTATTTTCACACTTATCTTTAGAAGCATCTTCTTTGATACCATCATGTATGGGTGTTGAAGCATGATTAGACAATCCAAAGTCAGTAACTATCGATAATCTTGAATCGGATGAAACTTTACTAAGTTGTGAATCTTGATTACTGCAATCAAAATTATCCTGTGATATCTCATTGGAGAAATCAGGACTTCTAGATCTATGACTTGTCAACTCGGATATACCGGATAAATGTGAATCATTAGATATATTTGACTCGTTTAAATTCATAATATCAATTGGCTCAAAAGTTGGACTATCTTCTTCTTCTTCATCCGCTTTGTCATCTGATTTGCCAGATATATTTAAACTTACATTATTAACAGTCTTATTGAAACTTATACACCCTTCATCCAATATTTTTTCTTCAGAGGAGACATGTCCATTCTCAGAAACTAGATCTTTACTTCTTTCAGAATACTTTTCCGTAATTTCTAACTTTTGTTCATCAGATGATTGTTCGGATTTTTCATCTTGTTTGACATCAAGATCATCTATTGCATCTACAGATTCGAGCGACACATCCTTCAAACTATTTTTATCGGATTCTGGAGAAACTGGATCCAAATCTTTAGGCAATAAATCTTTAAGACCACAACTACTAGATTTTTCTTTGATTTTTGGTCTTTCAATGCCTAAAAACTTGTATACAACATCTTCAATTTGAGGCATGAATACCGAATAGACCTTTGGATTTACTACTTGATCTACAATACGTTCAACTCCGGCATCTAAATATGGTGCTTCGTGTATATGCTTACGCAATGTTTCTCTAACTTGATTTTTATTAAGTTCTGGCTTCCATAACTGCTTGTCAAGAAACGAATTGACAGACCCCTCCACTCTTGTACGTAGATTTTGATACGCAGGCTGTGAGAGATAATATTCAATTATTTACCGTTCCTTTATAAATATAACAAAAACTCTAATAACATATTTATTTGATATTATTTAGATGATATTAAGTAGAGAGAAATATAGACATTAAACTTATATACCTTTGTGTCAACATCGGCTATGCATTCCTTACGAAACTGATCAAAAATACCCTGCGATTTGACTTCACCAACGATATGATCCACAAGACGTGGATCGCCAGCTAACAACGTACTTGATAATCCTAACTCCATTTTAAATAATATTGTAGTAGAAACAAATATCACTCGATCACAATCAGGAGCTAAAATTTTTTTCTCTTAGAGCCGATCCGTGAAACAGTGAGCAGCCATATTTGTTTGCAACCATTGTCTACGCAGTAATGCCAAGCGATACATTTATCTCGATACCAACTTAAAAAAAATCTCTATGATTTATTCACAATCTTTTAAATTCGTTTATCAAGAGAATTACATAAACAACAAATTTTACATATACTGAATTGTCTTGATAAAAATACTAAGTTTTATTCATTCTATTTATAATTTGTCCAATCTACTTCTTACATTTTTAAATAAGCTAAGTTTATCTCTATTATTTTCAATAATGTATATGTTTATATATAATTGCTTATTTCAAATACTTTGTGTGTGTTGCGTACACACCATACTTACAGATACGTCAGCCTGATTCATTGAATAAATTTAAATACTACTTATACCACATTTCTCAATTGTTTCGAGTAATGACTGCAGATTAGTCTCAAAAAGTTCACACCTGATTGGCATTTCTAAAGAATAAAATGGATTTTTAAGAGCATAATCTGCATAAAGTTCGTATACTTTTTTTGTCAAAATTTCCATTCCTAACTGTGATGGTTCTGCCACTATCATAAATTTAATTCCAGTAAGCGTTTGATAGCAGTACAAGCGAAATGTGTCTGCTTCTAGAATTTCAATTCCAGAACATCTGGGTTCAGGGCTCAATTGACTAGCTATCGCGAACAAAGGATAAAACATAGATGCAAGAAAAATTTTCTCATTAGTTGTCATTTTCGCACGACTAAATTTTAGTGTTACAGGAAAATTTTCTGGTTGATTTAACATTTCTAGCACGTCCCTTCCATCTTCCAATTCGTTGCCAATAACAGGACTACCATTCACAGCAGTTAACATATGGCCTACTGAATAAAAATATTCTATTAAATATTAAATATAAATAATTAAAAATGAAATATAAGAAATATGTTCATAACGATTTAATAAAAAACTAATAAAATCTCTTACCATTTATACCATCTTTTTGACCAAAAGATACAACTATCTTTTTATTTTCATAATTTAATTTTATATCTAATGGATAAGCGAAAGTTCTTTCATTTTCCACTTTAGGAATATTGTGATCATGATTAAAAATTAAACCTCCCGATTTTGATACGATATAAACACCGTATATCACCATTATTTAAACAATTAAAGGTTATGTATCTCTATCTATAATCTAGTAATGCACACCTCAAAATATAGCAGATCAGCTGTTTAGTTTAATTACTAACATAGTCACTTGTCGTAATTTTTCGAAATTAATTTTTATGTTGGCACAACTTGTTCAGTATTTTTATTATTTTTTTTTCCCCAATTGTACATATGATCAGAGCGTGAATTTTCACTAGAAGTATCTATGTTTTGCAAAAATATTGAGTGATGTACATGTCAGTTCTCTTACATTACTTTTAAATTAATTACAACAATCCTTAAAATCTCATGTTGTTATTTTATATGGTACATAATTATATATTTACATTCTTTACTATAACTTTCAATTTTATAATTTAGTTAAAAAATAATGTTATAAAGTGACATCATTGTATTATTAAAATTTACAGGATGAATCAAATTAATTTCATTTACATTTCATAATCATAATATATAGTAAATAATAAACAATTTTGCAGGATCAGTATGACACGTAAATGTGTGCTATGTAAAGAAACAAATTATAAAAATACCTATAGTTTCTTCTCAGCTCCAAAGGATCCAGAAACACGTAAAAAATGGCAAGCTGCAATTGCTATAGAGAATTATTCTGTAAGCGATGATACATATGTTTGTAGTAAACATTTTCATAAAAGTGATATTATCACACATTGGGTTAGTGGAGTTCCACCACATGTTATTACTGTAAGCTGTTACTTTATATATTTACAAATATTTAATTCTTATAGAAATTGATCTATATTTAAGTATTCATATTTGTATAATCATTCTATCATTTTTGTATAATTTTAGATAAAATATAAAAAATGTAGATTAAGACCAGGTGCAGTACCTGGTAAAAATATTCATCTTCAATCAAAAAATAATGAAGTTATTGAAAAAAGTCATTCCGATTTGTATGGGTTGAATGACTTTTTAACGTTTCGTAATAGTTTGGTGCAAAATATTGATAATAAAAAAGAGAATTTCCTTATACCTAGAGAGGAACAAATTTCAAATACAGAAAAAGAATATTCTGAGTTTAGAAATCATGAATATACGCTTGAAAATATTAATCGATCAATAAAGATACAATCTCCACAGGATGAATCAAATATAAGCATGTCTGTTGATGATTCTAAAGCACACTTAAGACTGTCTTCTAATAGAAATAATAAACATGAAAAAACAATTACCAGTAGTTGTAATAATTATAAAATAAGCCTTGAAGCAGATGATAATATAGAAAAAAAAAGGCAGAAAGAAAACAATAATTATAATCAACTCTCTCAAATAAAAGTTGAAAAAAATGAAAATAATTCTTCAAATATATTCAGTTATTCTGAAGAGGATGAGACATCGACAGATATATGGGAACATGAAGAAGTTAAAAACAAAACTTATATTATGAAAAAATGTATAGATAATACTCTACAGAAGAATAGAAATTTATATATAAACAATCAAACGTTAAATATTGTAAATGATCGTTTGGATAAATACGACGATTGTGTATATGGTGAAATACGAGAACACGAAATCTTGTTTGAAGACTTACTAGAAATGTGTTTTGAAATTGCTTTACCACGTGGTTGGTCATGTAATGTAACTTCTGAAGGACATGCTACAACAATAGTATATTTGAGCATGGGAATGACAAAAGCTGGTATGCCTTTTCTAGAAAAACAAGTATTTGTAAAAACTGATATGATATTACGATGTAGTGCTTTAAATCAAGAAATTGATCCAATAATGTATAATCTTATAAGAGAAGGTAAAGATAATAAAGTACAATGCTTGTTAGATATTGAGGAACTTATAGACGAATTTGACATAAGAATTATTTGCGAAGGTATGTTCCAAATTATACAAATAGTTATTTTTAATAATATGTATTAATTTTATTGTCTCATTTAATTAGGCATAATTGAAAATTTTCAAGAATATAATTGCCCTAAAATAGCCTGCAGAGATGGTACACGATGGAGACATATACTATGTCCACTCATTATAAATAATGATTCTGTGAGATGTTCCAAATGCAGCATGTTATCTCATTTGATAAGACGCAGATCTAGAGAGTTTATATCTTGTAATTCCAATTTTACTTTAAGAGAACAAAGAAAAATGTATACACGCCAAAGAAACATCAGACATGCAAAAGAGCATTACACGAAATAAAAATGTTAATATTTAAAAAAGGTCTTGTACCTGTTCATATGAAGATAAAGTGTACATATATTTTCAATGTTTTTATAATTCTTAGAAGTGACACAAATAAAAAGAATTATATTATTTATTAAAACATTAAAAATGTTAAATCTTTTAAAATTGTTTATTTATTTTACAAGTATGTTTAATATTTATCTAATCAAAAGAAAAAATTTTTTTTCTTTTATTACTTTTTTTAAGAGAAGTTTTCATTTAAAACTATCTCAAAATGATTGAATATACAATGATGGACTTAATTTTTTATACCAAAAAATTTAACGTAGAGTTTTGATGATTAATTTCTATAAAAAATAACTTTATTTTTTCTTTTTGGCCCATTCATTTTGAAGTTCTTGCAACATTTGTGGTGTTAGCAAACCTTCTGCCAATAATCTTTCTGTTAATTTACCCTTCCTCTGAGGTACAGAGGACCTATGTTTATTAGTTTCATTATATCCTAAAATATAATATAAAAGATCAATTTATGCCTGTATACACATACACATTAAAAATTATTAATGTAAGTCACATATAATTATTAAATGTTACAAATATAGTACGTTTTTTTTTTTTTTTTTTTTTTTTTTTTCACTTTCTTAACGAATTTTTAATTTATTATTTGATTTAAATTTTACCTTTGTAAAAGTTATTTTTCCGTGTTTGTAAATAAAATTGATCTGTTTCTGAAATAGATATTTCTTCATTTGTCCCTTCTGTACAATGAAAATATTTCAATATGTTATTAATATGTTATTTATATCAATATTTAATATATGATGATGAAAATTGATATTTACCTATTCCAGAATTATTTAATAATTGTGTCAAACAATGTACTCCACTTTGAATAATTGAGTCTAATTCTCGCTGGACATCTCGTACTATATTTGCATCAGGGAATAAATCCATAAACCGATAACTGCATTAAAAAATATAAGTTGAATTTTGTTTTAAGTAAATGTCTATAAATCTTTATATATATTATAAATACCTTAACCAAAGATATAAATCCATAATATCAAACACAGCTTCCAGATGAACAAGATCAAGTATAGATCTAGGTGTTGAAAATGGCCAACCAATATGTTCGCATAACCAGTTAAAGGTAATTTTATCATTTTTACTATATTGACGAGCAAACTATAATAAATATCGTATTGTTATTATCATTTACTGTACTATTTGTATATACATAAATTATTGAAATTTATATAATTTGTCTATTCCTGAAGAAATAAAGATTAGTATTCATACCTTTAGGAACATAGCACATGAAAATGGAAGTTTTCTATTAATTGGTGCACAACAGAATACGTATCGTGCACGTAATGGCAAAGGAACATGTTGTATCATATCAGCAAGGAACTTAAAATCTTCTGTATTACATATAAAGTATAAAGAATCATCAACTATAGATAGAGTTACGAAAATATCCTGAAATAATAAACATATTATTTTTTGCATATCAGAAATTAATGTATGTATAATCTATAATATTACCAAAAGATTTGACAATGGTGTGTCTGGTAAGTGATAAGCATATAATTCGATTTGATCTGATGTTGGATGAAGGCCAGCTTGAGTGATCGTCTCAGGATTTTGATTGAGTAAATTTTTCAGTGTTGGAAGATCCTGTGATTTATAAGTTGTGACATAGCCCTAAATAAAAAAATCGTAAATGAAATGACCTAGATATAAAATGAAAATTGCCTTTTTCGAGAAATTGAAATTATTATATTACTGTTTCCCATTGTGTGCCATAACGTCCTGCCCTGCCTGCTATTTGCAAAGCTGTAGATACAGAAATTGTATCCATTTCTTTTTCTCCCTTTTCATTTATTGTTGGTTGTATTAAAGAGTAAAATATAATTCTTCTAATATGTCTGTAAAATAAATCACCTTAGAAATCTATCAATAAATAAAATAAAAAAACATGTACAAGTATCTGTTAACATTTTCAATATTTGATAATGATGTATAATGTATAGGAAACTTACAAATTTAATCCCATCCCAATTGCATTTGTTGCTACTAATATTTTACAAGAATTATTTGGATCATTAAACTTAGCAGCTTGTGCAAGTTTCGTTCCTGGTGGTAAACTACCATATATCACTGCTGTTTCTATTCCTTCTGCTTCTAGTTGACGTGATACAGTGAATATATCATTTTTATTGAAGCAAACTATACAGTCACTAGGTTGAACATTTTTTAATGTTTGAAGTGCTGTATTTTCTACTTCTAATTTAGTTAACCGTTTATATTTTCGAATTTCTGGAGTTTCACCTGTTGTAAGACATATAGCATTTACCTATCAAAAATAATATTACAATTAGCAAATAAAAAAGTAATATGAAGTATATCAAAAGTAAATAAATTGGAAAAATAGACAATTACTAAATCTATTGCAGCTGTTTCACCACAAAGATGTATTTCATCAGCAGAAATTCCAAGAAGAGCTCTGGTCCATGCCCATCCTCTGCCAGGATCTCGAATTAATTGAATTTCATCAATTATTGCAACTTCATCTACAATAAAAAATATTGATAAAATAGCTATATAATATAACTATGTCAATACCAAGAACAACATTCAAAAAAAAAGTTTACAAATAGTTAAATATGAATATATTAATTCTAAAACAATATTACCATCATTACATAATTAATACATACAAGGAGAATTTATGTTAACCATTTCCACAGAACAAGATATGTGATTTGCTGGAGTGTCTGGACTATGAGCAAATCTTCTCTCTTCTCCAGTTATTAAATCACAAGGAGTTCCCTGATTGGAATTATAAAAATATAAATATATTAAAATTTCTTTAAATTCTAAAATATTTTGAAAAAATATGATTATACTAACCATACTATTGCATTTACTGTATACTTCTGAAACTAATAATTTTAATGGTCCACAATATACTCCACTTTTTGCTCTTATAAATCTTTCTAAAGCATGATAGGTTTTACCACTGTTTGTTGGACCAGCATGAAATATTATTTTTCGTGTTTTTGCTCTTGCATATGGATACCTATAATTAAATCATACATATTACTTGCCTATTTTTTAAGTATTATCCAATATACGTGCACTCTTACCAATTAGCTGGCGATCTGAGATCACTAATTTTTTTGAGATCATCTAAACATTCCATGTGTGGAAATATTTTTTTAGCGAAACGTAAAAAATATGGATAAATATCTGTTATATTTGCAACATTACGAAGAACATCACTTAAAATAATATGAAGATCAACTGGCAATGATTGTGACTGTATACAATATTCTCTGAATCTTACAAATGCTTGCTTTTGTAAATAATCTATAAAATATATACTTTTATATAGATTATTCTGTGCAAAAATAAATGTTTATTATAATAATATGAAACAAGTTTATCCAAATATACCATCTAGTCCACATTCCATCGCCAAACTTCTAATTTCCTTCATCTCTATAAATTTATTTAAAATTACTAGTAAATCTCTCTTATTTAAATTACCAGTCAATTCATTTCCTATATTAATATCATCTGGATTTGACTTAATAGATACAGGATGAAATAATTTATTTATATCCTCAGTATTATTTTTACTTTTTTTCCCTCTTTGTATATGGATGATACTTGCTGTTGGATTTAATGATCTAAAATAGTTACAAAAAATATAAATCTTCTTCTACAAATAATTATCTGAATACTTATTCTATATCTAATATTTCGATTAATTTAGGAAATTAAATAGGTTACCTCTTCAATAAAATGCCCGTTAAGAAAGAAGCTTTTTGTATATACTGTTCACAGATAAAAGTCTGTATTGATAACATTTTTACCAATTGTATCTGTAATTGTTACAGTATTAAAATCAATAATAATAAAGTTAAAATGTACTTTACTACATGAATTACGTGCAATTATAATCAAAACGTAATATTAATTATCAACAACAATTTTCTAACTGTTAATGAAGGATAACTCTTAGATTCTTTTTCAAAAGAATTATGCTCTTTTATGAATTAAAAAAAGTTGCTTCATTTATTAATCTTTTTCATAAATAAAAGTTGTTAATTTATATTTAAACTTGCTGGTTATATCAAATCGAACTAGACCAGACTCATAGATACAGTGAAATTATATCAATCATTTTTTTACGCACATTGTATTCGACATATAATATGGCGGTAATCAGGTATTTTCTATTTTAATGTATTTTTAACGCAATAAATACTTACACAAATAAGAAATTCGGAACAAAATTCGGAAGAATTATCGTTGTGAAGTCGTCTATTATATTTTTATTAGTATTAAAAATGAACAAAAGTTGTTGGAAATTTGACGAAGAAGATAAAGGTAAGTTAATAATATTTTTAGGTTATATAGAGATGAAAGAAAAAAATAAAATTGAGCTTAACAAATCTTACATATATCTTTAAAAAAATAGTACAAATAAAAATATTTATTAGTAAAATGTTAAGATTAAAAGTTTTTTTTTTTTATACATAGATCGTATTTTGAAATATATAAGTTCTACCATAAATAGACAAAGTTGAGGATGTATTAATTTGCCATTTACAGCATTGTATATAGATTGGGAAGAAGATACACAAGATGAACAGTCATCCAAAGTATTTAGCTGTTGGGATAGAATACCTGATATACTTTTGGAACAGATATTTTCATATTTATCTATTCGTGAGCG
Source organism: Vespula vulgaris (assembly GCF_905475345.1). Classification (NCBI taxonomy): domain Eukaryota; kingdom Metazoa; phylum Arthropoda; class Insecta; order Hymenoptera; family Vespidae; genus Vespula; species Vespula vulgaris. The sequence continues at coordinate 662,122 of NC_066599.1, read as the reverse complement.
ATACTATGCTTCTCTTGTATGTCGCTCTTGGTATCGTGCATTCAAATTACAGAATGTTTGGTCTACATTTACATTAGAAGATACAACTTTAACAAGAGGAAAGTTTAATTATTATAGTGGTTGGCAATATGTTCTGGATCATATTAGAACATCGACTTGTCTTAATAAAGTTGGAAAAAATTTTAGAAATCTTGTCTTTGAACCTATGTTAAATTTTTATAATTTATATGAATTCATGAACATGATATCATGGTATACCGAAAGACAAGGATCAGATAATACTTCTGTAGCAGGTGTAGGTGTTAATATACGAAGGCTTAAGTTTACATTTCCTTGTAATATGGCAAACAGAAATGATCCAGATCGTATTAGACTTTTTGGTACAGGAGGAAAGCTGCTCGAAGCTTTGAAGAGACTTATGAGGAATTTAAAGAATTTAAGAAGTTTAGAATTAATTGATTTAATGCTTGATAGTAAAGAAGCTTTACACTTAATGGATGATATTTGTGAAAATTGTACTCAGACTTTATCAAAGTTAATATTAATAAATACTACTAGGTATTATTGTCCATTGTTACATGTAGGAGTATTTCTTAATTTGAATGTAAGTTCTCATAGAAAGAATCTACTTTTGTTAAATAAAATATATAAAACACAAAGTACAATAGCAATTATCTATTTTTTCTTAAGGTTCTTGTTATAAGTCCACAAAATCTTCATGAAGATGTCATTGAATTACTTGGACATACAAAATTAGAACATCTTCATATTTTACAAAATCAGTATAGTCCAAAGGATATGACTGTGAAATTGGTAATAAAAAAAAAAAAATTGCTAAGTTATTGAGTTTCTATAATCTTAAAAGGAAAAGAAATTGTTAATAGAAATATAATTACAGCCAAAAAGAGCATCATGGATAAAAATGAGGTCAAATAATCCACATATAAAAGTACATTTTGAAATAGAAAGTCATAAATCTACCGATGTCCTTCTACCAATAGATTTATTTGAACATAGTGATGTACCATGTCATAGTATAGTCATAGATAATCCAAATACACAGGTTGGTAGAATAGATTTTCTGAAAAAATATGTTATAATTATATATGTATAGTAATGTAAATATAATCATGGTATTACAGATTTTACCATCATGGATCATTACACATGGTTCTTTTTTTGATTCAACAATTCGTATTTATGCATTCAAGGGGATAACAAGATATTATTTACATAAAAATTTTTCTAAAAGATTGGATGAAGCATTAGTACAATTTTGCAAAATGTGTCCCAATCTACATACTCTGGTAGCATTTTGTATTTAAACAGAATTCTGATCTTATTATTATTTGTGATAGCTTTTTTAAGCCCTATATTGATGCTAATTAATACCTTAATTGTGTAAACATATGTATGCAAGTCTTGCACTAAAAAAAAGACTTTTTTTAGAGTGTAAGTTTCCTTTAACAAGATCTCCTATCCCTAAAACTTTTAACATTTTTACGTCGTTAAATATTCTATTAAAATATTTAATGAACTTTTTAATTTTTTTTTTTTTTCAAGCATCATTTGTGCTTTTTTCTGTGAAGAGTGATCATATATTTTATGAATTTGGAGATAACGTACAATTTTATACAGTTTATGTAATTTTATACAGAAATACTAATATAATTTAAAGTTGATAAAATCGATTTAAAAGTAACTAATCGTGTTATCTTGTATAATAAATTTATTGTCTTTTTTCTGAGTATATTAATATAATTCTTATATAAAAAATTATTTTCCACACAGATGATTCGTGATAAAATATCAACATCAACGATACTAGAAATAGTTTCCACGGCAAAATTTCTTCGTTGTTTGTACGTTCGACGTAATGTGGTTTTAAAAAGATGTGATGGAGATTGGTTGAAAGTATCATGTTGGACACCTGAACACTATCAATGGATAAAAAAGAATAGTCGTAGTTACGATGATACAGAGAGAGAAGTATCAAAAATATTAGGCTACAGATGGCATATGCTATCTGAAAAAGAATTCAGAAAACAAAAAATTAATTTACATATTTAATTAATATCTAGAATATAAGATTATTTATACTCGTGTATTATGTGCCTGACAAATATGTAGGGTCAAAGTGAGAAAGTACAAGTATTAATATTATTCTATCTATAATACCAAAACATAATTTTTCTTACAATCTGAAATCTATTTAGAAACTATTTATATCAGTATAATCTTTTTCTAACTATTTAATAAAATCATAATAATATATGATAAAAAAATAATGACACGATTGCAACATAGCATTTTATGACTTAGTTTTCAGCAATATAAATGTATACTGATCCTTCTATGCGATAATATTTTGGTTACAATACTATATTTGGGTAATATATCTTATTGATTTTATTATTACCATAAATTAGATTTAATATGATTTTATAAGTTGCAATACTATTGAGATTAATAAATTGACTGTAATTAGAAACTCGATTCATGAAAGAACAATGTATCGTATGATATAAAGAAAGGATTGTTGTAAACAAAAAAGAAATATGAAATAATGTGTAATAACAATTTCATGCAATCTGAGGTACTACTTTTATTTATATCCTTCATTTTCTGTTTTGACGATCATCGTTATAATATACGTCACTATGTACAATGAATATAAATACTTCGTACGACATTATAATTATACACGATTATTTAGTCAAATTGAATCGTAACTATTAAATTAACAATTATGTAAATATTTAATTCTACCCCTCAGTTTTTTGATTAAAATATTTTAACTTGACTATAAAGTTAAAACACATCATATTAAACAATATAAAATATGCTATAAATTTTTACGAATATCAGCATAATGCCTTTAAAGTTCAACCAACAAATTAATCAAATTATGATTTTTCAACTTTTGAAACAGTAAAACTTGCGGTCATTATTAATATACCCGAAATTTTATAAATATAGATCTGTTATTGTATATACAGAATATTAATTGTACAAAATAATCACATTTCTAATTTTTTGTTATGAAACGTATTTATACTTCGCATAATTTTTTGTGAATAGTTTAAAATTCAACGATTTATTTAACTTCATATGAATCTATATCATGAAAGAAATGAAACGTTTCATAATAATCTATACTGTTGAGTAGATACAATAAATAAAAGATCATATTTGATTAAATTAAACAAATTTTTTATATAGAAAAATTAAATATATGGAAGTTACGGTGCCATGGCTGCAAATCGTTTATCCCTAGTTTTATTGCGTAAAATAGTGCGCGCTTTGAAAGCAGCTGCATTCATTAAAGTCTGAAAAAAATAATATATTTTTATAAATTTTCTAATATATTATAATCACAATAATATTCTCCTTTAAAAGTATACTTACTCTCTCTAATTTAGTCGTTTTTTGAGACGTTATAGGCAACACTTTATTACCTAGATGGAAAATTTCACGCAATAATTGATTTTCTGCTAGATGGATATTTATGCCAGGACCAAGTAATCGACAGCAAGCATTGTATTGAGTACGAGCACACCAGCCTTCTAAATATAACGTTTCTTGTCCAAATCTAACGTGCATTTCTGGAACAATATCTTCCTGAAAAGTGAAAGTCATTTAAATGAATTTTATTGTTTTTAAATTTATTATCAGTAAGATTCCATAGAAAATGTTCATAAAATATTTACCTCCACATATCGTAATATATCTCTGAAATTAGCCCTCTGTTGTTTACGATCTTTCTTTGCTCTGTATTTATTAGAGTCTGTAGCTAATTCCTTAAGCACATCAATAAGACCAACTGCCCATTCTTGCTCGTAATCATAGGAGAAATCACGACCAAGTTCAAATATCACAGCAAGAGCTTCACCTGCAGATAACCTCACATCGAGATGTGGCGATTCTAATAATTCACGTAGTCTATTGAGAGAGCTATAATTTAATAAATTAGTTATTAACAAATATAACTGAAGATATATATATATATATAATTATTTATTTCATACTAACGGCATGTAATTATTGCTTCTATCACTGGCAAGCAGATTATATATCTCTGCTGGAGTCATGACAGTTAAGAGGAGAGTCCACGATGAAATTGCTGCTGCATGAAGCGCTGCTACATCTGCAGAAACTGCCGCTATTGTACCATTTCCTTTTAAATATGAGCCAGAAAAAATGTTGGATAATAATTGAACAATTTCAAGTGTATCAGCTGCATCATTACCAGAAAAAAACTGATTCATACTTAATGCCCAACAACACTAAAAAAGTAATATTGCTTGATATAGTAATAAAATAAACATAAGTAATTAATAAATCTTATATATGAACAATTAAAATTGTATATAAAAAATATTATTTTACCTCAGAACGTGCACTTGTAGATGCTGCAGTATCATTAGCAACAAAAGTTAAGGTAGATTTCAGATCTCTACAAATTGCCTCTGCACTTTCAAAAATTCCAAGTTGAACGCAAAGTAAAGTACTCAATCTAGCTGCTGTCAACTGTTCTTCAGATCTTCCCTTCTTCAAACTTCGTTCTATAGAATCCGAAATAGTAATCTTTCTATCCTCTACGAAGTCTGGAACGTACTTAATAGCAAAGATCTTTTCAATTCCATTAAAGCAGATTATTCTGCCCTTTGCACTTCTTTGTGTTAGACCATCGATAGCTTCCTTCAATTTTTCCTCAAATGCCTCTTGTTGTGCAATTTCATCAACTTCATTATCATTTACGTCATCAGGCATGCTGCGATTATCTGACTGACCACTAGAGACACTGCACGCATCATTGTTGATCGAATCTTCATCAGATGTTATTTCAACCTTTTTTCCACCGTGCCCTAAATAAATTCATTAAAATTAAATTCTATAATTTAAAACTGAAATGAAAATATTTAAAAATTACAGAAAAATAAAAAAAGAAACAAATATATTATAAAAACTAACAATGATAATGAAAAATATTTATTACAAATAAATTTCCAAATGCATTAACAGATTAACAGATTATAATCATTATATCATCTATATCTAATATGTGAAAGTGAATGGCATATTGTGCAATGTGTGAAATCAGAACAGCTGTTACAATTATCACACATGGTAACACACCAAATGCTTCACATCAAAGATTATTTAATATTTATAATATTTTATGTAAATCATATATTTTCTAAAGTTCAATATTTTACATGCAGTGCAAACAATAAGAGTACTATAAAATAAAAGTCAAACGGAAATAGTAATAAAACAAAATAAAAATAATCATGTGCAGAAGAAAAAAATTTTTCTTCCCCTTTGAGTTGCACAAATTTGTGAAATTTAAAATTATAATAAAAATATCCTAATTATTAAAATCGATAAGAAAATATAAACAAAGATAATGAAGATACAATATTTAATAATGTTACATTTCCGATTAGTTAGAAAAAAAAAGAAACAAAAACTATACGATTAGAACATGATCGTATGTTGCGTAAAATGCAACATATTTACCTAACCCTTATGTATCAATCAATCAATTAATGCTATAATATATAAATACAAAAAATGAAAAAAATAAAAAAAAAATAAAAAAAGAATTTTTAAAAAATTAAAAAAAAAAACAAAAAATATTACTATATTATTATAGTATTAAAATAATTAAGAAAAATAAAGGAATAATCTTTATAAAATTATAAAGGATCGACGAAGAACATAAGAGATTCGTTGCATCCTAAAACCATGTGCGAAAAGCATGAAAGTCACATGGGGATTGCGGAAGGAATCTTATCGTATGATTATCGATGTGAATGCTTCATAAGTAGACAAATATTATCATCTTCGAAAGACAACATGTCCTTTCGTATGTATGTGAGGTAGGAAAAAAATTCTAATCGACCGTATGTGTGTATCGTGACGTAAGACGAAGTAAATAAGTTCTTTACCAAGGATGAATCATCCGAAAGAGAAACGATGAATCGATAATCGTAGGATGGTTAGGAATCACGTGTTCGCATTACCCTTTTAAATCTTATTATATATTAATACTTTATAACAAAGGTAAAGAAGATTAATTAAAATCCCTTTAGCTAAGTTACATGTACAGGAAGCAATAAAAGGTATTATTAAGGTATTCTTACCGGATTTTCCTCTTCTCCCTCCTTTGCCTGGCATCGTTCTTCACTTTTTTTCCTGCACAATTTATACTAAAAAATATACTTGATCAAGAGGGTAAATGTCTAGCACTAGTAATTTTCTTTCGTATACTGAATCCACTGTATGAATTTTTAATAAGAATTTGACAAAAACTCATTAACATGTTGCGGACTGTTTAAAACATACACGTCGAGAACAGCCTTCGACGGGCCTTCTCAAGTGCACTGCCTTTGCGAACAAACGAACGTACCCGAAACTTATCGAAAGCTTCCGAAAACGGGTATGCGCATGCGCCGGATTTTCATCTGACGTCATAGTTAAACGTCAAGAATAACGAATCAAATTTCGAATATTTTTATCACAATAGAAACAACAGCGCAGAATCGCGACATAGTTGTAATTTATTACTTATTTTTTATATTGAAGTATGTTTAAAAAATGCTTCTATTAATAAGAAAAATAATGCGCAAGATATTTTTTCAAATAAATATATAAAATTTTATTTTATTTATATTACATCATTATTCCGTGACATTTCATTTGGATTAACCTTGACACTAAACCGAGAATATATAGATACACATACACACACATTTATATGTATATTAACACATGTGACTGTCTGGTAATAACAAGTATTTTATATAAATATAAGTTATTCCATGTTAATAAGGTTAATATTTTAATTTAATAATTAACGTTACAAATTTCACACAATATTTGCATGCAGATATTTCAAGAATATATATTATTTTCTGGTGAGTGATATATTAAATTATTAATCATAATTGCTTAAGGATCGTTTCTACTAATAATATAATGTCATAAAAATATAGTCAAAAGATCAAATAATTTATGAAATAATATTTATTGCAATAATCGTGTTTTATTGTACAGTAGTCAAATGACTTCAATATAAATATCTCTTTTCTGAAATCAAGCACTTCAATTATACTTTATACTTCTTAAAGAATTCAGGTGCATTTGTATGTGTACATTTATCTGCTTATAGATTAAATTTATCAAGGTATAATTTATACTAAGTGTAACATGCTAAGTAAATTATTGTTATAATTACAAAACATAATTAATTATCGTAGAATTATTACATTATATTCATAAATAGTATTTTGATAAATAAGTAAATGCAAATAGGAAAATAAAAATGTTATCTAAATAATTTATTTTATATATATAATAAAAACACAAATATATAATGTACAAACGCTGTTTATACATCTCATCATTTATAAAAAAATAATCATCATTAAGTTTTACTGATACTTATATGAGTTTTGTACAATAACTTTTTCTTACAAAAATTAGGCAATTTCGTTGTTATAAAATAATTTAGGTACTCAAGATAAACTTATCTTATCTATCTACTTTTAATTAATACAAAGGAGAAATACAAATAATGATTTTCGTCGAAAGATTAATTATATATATTTTATATTATATGATTACTTTTATATAATTTTATATAGTATTTATACAATAAAAAATCACATAGTTCAATATCGTTCTGACTGACAAGATTTCACATCAATATAGGTTTTATTTAATTTGCTATGTGAAAACTATACGATGCATAAGTTGTAATAAAAAAGAAACAGCAATCATTGTTGGAATAGGTGTCGTAATTGCAGAAGAACTTTGTTCTTGTATTCCAGTAACAGCAGCACTTCGAATATTGACTAATAATGTTTCACAAGGTGTTACCTTTTTGATGAATCTAAATATAGATTCCATTATATTTCCAGGTGTTGGGTCTGAACATTTTTCCAATTCTCTAACGATACAATGTTGTAGATTATTCATATCCCTGATAATTATAGAAAAATATTATAAGAGTATTAAGAGTAATATGTTTGTTATATTAAATGTAAAATAAATATAATACACATATGAACTTACGTGCATTCTTTATCATCAAATATTAAAGATGGCAAACTTTCAAGTGTAGGCATTGCACCAGTAGTAGGATCAGCTGTAGGGATATAACTACCAAATGTAGTATTGACACAGTCTTGAATTTCTTGTTGCTTGGATTGGAAACAGTCTGGTCCTCCTGCTGCTATGAAGACTTAAAAAGAAAATAAAAAATATTAATTGAAATTATATATATATATATTTATTTTAAACAATCTTATGCACATAAAAAAATACATACGAGCGATTCTATCTCCTTCCTTATAACAAATAAAGTTAAGGAGAGATTCTGTGATATTTAGAACAATTCTTTTATTTTCACGCTCTTTCTGTTCAAGACAGGGTTCAATGGCAGTTGTAAAGTTGTTTACACAAGTTTTAAGAATAGGACTCCTACGGCAATACTTCTTGAAAACTTCATCTAATTCGCCTTTAGGTTTGGCACTTTCCATTTCTGCATTTAACTCGGTCATGTTGATAAGTGATTTAAGGCACTTTTCCATTTCTGTCTGGGCATGCTTAGCATTCTGAAATGCATTTGGTCCACCATTCTTTCTACATTTCTGCTCAAAAAGATTTGTAGCTTCTTGGATGCTTGGCAATGCCGAAGTATTTAAATTACTGATTTCAGGGATATTTATGACGTCAGATGCTTTCTGAAGTACATCATCGACAGATGGTAAATTTTCCTGTGTATTGCCATATCCAAGAAAACCTAAAATAAATAATTTTTCTATATTACAAGATACTTATAATTTTTTTTAACATTTAGAAACTTTTATTACATGATGATAACAAATTATTTAATCGCTGATAAAAATATTCTTGCTCTTTTTCTTGTCCAAATAAAACCTATTATTTATCGAATATATTTTGCCGAGTATGATTTAAGTATTGTTATTTTTAAATTCTCATTACATATACGAGCATAATTATATTGTGTCAATGATAAAAAAGAAAAAAAAAAAGAAAGAAAAACAATTATAATATCGTTAGGTTAGTTCTATATATTACAAGTCACATTTTTTAATTTGTTCATCTGAAAATAAATGGTGGTATTTTATCTCATGATTTGTTTTTGTTTTTTAATAATTATAAAGAGGATTGAATATCAAACTTATTTCCTACTTATTACAACATAAAAATATTAATTTTAATAACAATGACTTTATAATAGTTTAGATTATAAAAGAAATATAGTAAGATTATACAAGAAAGTATATATAACAAAATATATAATAACTATAATGCGCATGTACACATACATGCATCTACGTGACGTAGATTATAATTATTGGAACAGAGGTATAATATAATGTGATCTACGGACTTTGAAACCGAGTTTTTCATCATTGCTGCTGATGAGTGTTTATCTCTTCAAGCAGGAAACAAGAAACATTTTTATCGTTTAATTATGATACGAAAAACTTGTTTTTTTTTTTTTTTTAATAATCCTATTTACTTAATTATGAAATCTCACGAATAAAATTATAACAAATGTTTATCGTAAGTACCGAAAAATGCAATCACTTTTCACGAGGTTAGAGGACAAAAACAGGAAATAAAAATTATTATGTAACATTTAATGTTTATTAAAAAAACCATAACAATAAATCTTTTTAAAAGAAAAAGAAAAAAATAAAAAAAATATATATCAGTACGTTGATTTGTATGCTTTGTATATTCTTTGTGACTTAGACAAAGAATGACAAAGTGGAATTGAATTTTCTGTAAAAAAAATTTACTGATGCTTGGCTAATCTATATCAATATAAACTGGGTCAATAATTGAATTAACTTGGATTTGAATGTAACAAAAAGATGTAACACTTTTAATGATTCTTTAATCTTATAAACGAACTTTTTAATAATTGAACATACGTTAACAACACGAAGTTGCTTAACTCGATCAAACTCTATATAACATTATCGATATTCGTAATGTAAAAATAAAAAAAAAACTAATCGAACACTGATTATGTAACTACGCAAATCAATATAATTTCCATGATTGTAACTTATATTTAGAAAAAATAATACTGGCAAATGAAAGAAAATCAATTTTAATGAATCTAAGTAATTATTAAAATAAAATGAATGATAATGAATAAAAAAGCAAACACGTATATTATATTTTTTATTTTTTCCCAATGAAAATTACCTCTAAAAACTTTGAAATCTAATTTTAACTTTTTTTTTTAGAAGAGTACTCTTCGCGATAAAATACAACAAATACTATTTCAAATGGTTGTAGAGAAGAAGATAAGAATTTTAATTATAACAAAAAAATATACATGTCAAAAGAAATTTTTATCTCTTTTCTTTTTCAACTTACCAAAGAATAGATAGACAACGGCAATGGCAGTAGAATATTTCATTTTCACTTTCGAAAGAACGAGAAAATTTTTGTAATAAGGGCTTCACAAATGTACACGTATTTATATGGAAGCTTATTATTTGAGGAACTTAAGGACAGTTCATATAGAACGAATTATGGTTAAGATTTTTTTAACTTGAAAAGAAACCTTCACCTATGCACCTTGATATTTTGTTTTTGATTTAGCAGAGAGAGGGAGAGAGAGAGAGAGAGAGAGAGAGAAAGAGAGGGAAAGAGAGATAAAGAGACAAAGATAGAAATAAAGATAGAGAACACTTCACTGTGCTGACGCTTAGTATGCACTGTACGAGAAATGAGTACGCTATTATTCTTGTTTCTTTTTTTATTTGATCGAGTAGAGACCGAAGTCTTTTTTCTTACTATAGAAAATATGCCGCTTGTGTCACGGCCGTGATTGAACCACGGCCGATGAAAGAGAAACGAAGAAAGACGCGACACGTACGTACAAGAAGGTCATCAAGGTTCGACTATAAATGAAGAAACAGACAAAGCAGAATAAAATGAGAGTAGAGTGCGGGGGTATGTGTCCACGCACGTAGTTGGTTTGTGTGAGAGAAATGAAGAGAAAGATGGAGATTACCGTGGAAGGTATAATGCTGTGAAAGGCAAGGAGGGGAGAAAAGAAAAAGACAGACAATCAAGAACAGAAATGCCGCCAAAATTCAAACTGTCACAGTTACTGCTTTATCTCAACAATGAAATGGAATAGCTTAGCGGATAGTTTATATAAGTTCTCAACTATGTCTATTTCTCTTTCTCTTTCTTTCTCTCTCTCTCTCCCTCTCTCACTCTCTCTCTTTTCTCCTACTCTTACAACTCAGCCCCTCTTTCTAGCTATTTTTCTTATTCTTGATTCGTTTGCTTTCTTGTCATTGATTTTTATACTTTTCTTTGGTATTTATCTATGATATAAAAGTAATCTTGCATTTTTTACACGAGTTCGCATTTTTTATATTTATTATTTTTAAAAATGTGACACGATACTTTTATTATGACTACAAATGGTGGATCGTTTGTTGATAACGTGAAATTAATTATGATATATTGTTGGAGTATATATTATATATTAATGAATAAAAATTTCATATTAAAATATAATTAGTATAACTGACGTATAAATACTTTATAAATTTGGCGCTAGACAGAAAAATCCTAGGTAGTACAGTGGCCAGTATCCCCGCCTGTCACGCGGGAGACCGGGGTTCGATTCCCCGCCTGGGAGAGAAGTTTTTTATTCTCTTTTTTATTTTTTTTCTTATTTTTGCAAATGATTATTACAGCAATAATATTAATATCAATGCAATGAAAGTTTATAAAATTCCAACAGCAGTAAATACACAGACGTTGTACAGTTGTTTAATTATAGCAAAATGGTTAAATCAGAATACTTTATATTTTCTAGATATATAAAAATTTTGGTAAATATAGGTCAACATTTTATTACAGTATACTTAAAACAAACAGCATCCTTCGAGCATCGGTGGTTCAGTGGTAGAATGCTCGCCTGCCACGCGGGCGGCCCGGGTTCGATTCCCGGCCGATGCAATTTCTTTTTTTTTTTATTCTTTTTTAATTTTTTTTTAAATAATCATATCTGTTTACATCGCTATTACAATATTTACTTTATTTGCTCATAAATACACATAATATCATTTAATTAATATTTATTCGCATAAATAAAAAACAAAAATAAAGAGGAAGAAAAGAAGGACTACCTTTTAAAGCTGAAATATGAGTGTTAGGATTTGATATCAATGCACACATATATAATTAGATTGGTCCCTGCAACCAACTTTGTCAAACATTGAGATAGGACAACGTAGAGGACTTCGATGTATCGAAATTATGTATATACATTAAAATTATATACGTATGTACATCTAAATGTACATTAATATAGATGTATCATCATCTACCACGTTATATAATTATAGCTTCGTTTGTATATAACACCAATGATTGATAATTTCTATAAAAATTGCAATAACACTGTTCGATCAATCCCTGTGCGATTTCATTCTAAGATTTGTATCGTCTTTTAAAATAAGACTATTTGAACAGAAGCTCGCAGGTGATGTGCTTTACTTTATTATTAATAAAATGAAGTTAATTTTTTAAAGTTTGTAAGCATTGCGCATCATTAAATCGAAATACGCATCGTGATCGATACTGGCACTTATTCCGCTATAGTAATTCATAAACTCTTCAGCAGTGACCTGTGGATTAAAAAGAAATTAATTAATCAATTAATTAACTAATTAATTAAGCGAAAGAGGCACGGATATTGTAATTACTTATACGAAGAACTTACTACTCCATCTCTCGTTGCGTTTTGTTCTAAATTTCCAAGAAATTTATTCAAAATACTTTCCTCGCTCTCCTCGCCACTTATATAACGTGGATGACATTTCACATTGTATACTCCTTTTAAATCGTCAATCGTTATTTCACCGTCACCGGTTTTATCCAATTTTTGAAATGCCTGTTCTACAACTTTTTTGCGACTTGAAGACATGGTAGGCTACGAAAATAATGGATTTATATAAAATTGATTCGGCGATTAATATGTTCAGTTTGTTTAATATTCAAAAGTATACTTACTCTTACCGCGACGATAAACTCATCGACGCTGAGATTTCCATTTCCGTCGGTATCGAATTTTTGAAATATCTCATTTATTTCATCGTCTGATATATCCAAACCACTTTCTTTCAAACCTTTCGTGAATTCTTCCAAGTTTAATTGCTTATTACCGTCGTCGTCCATACGACGGAATATTCTGAAGATGGAAAGAACATTGTACATTAATTTTGTTTTGTTTCGTTTCTCTTTTTTTTTATCGCGATAACTAGAAGTTTCTATTACGGATCAGTTGATGATTCGATACAAAAGCGTTATACGAATATTTATGTTACACATTTTACAGTGATAAGCACTCCTAGAAATATTAGATAAACGCTTCTAGTCGTCTTAGCAATAAAAGCTTGGATGAAATAAAATCTTCAATATTATTATAGATACTACATTAAGGAAAGAGTATCCTTATAATAACGAGCCTCGAGATCGTAGAACAACGACGGATGAATCATTTCGATTTGTGCAAAAAAAAAAAGCAAAGAAGAAGGCAAAAAAATAACAGAAAAAACACCGTTTAGTCATCGGAGATACTTATTAGGAAATCTCATGCGTTTCCACATTTTTATTCTTCCTCGTTGTCGGTTATAAATAAAAATACATTTATCAATTATTTTAAGTGACACTTTTGTTATCATCCGCAGTTTATTTCTTCCATTAATGATATAATTAAAAAGAAAAAAATTCAAAAGTTATTAAATGTAACTTACCTGCCAAGGCCGAGAATGCCATTGGCACCTCTAGTTAGGCAGAGCAAACGTAACTTCTCGATAGAATCCGTGGTTGTATGTATGGCCCTCTGGGCCTTATTGATCATTTCAGTCTCCTGCCTCGTAGTTGCACTCTGAGGTCTGTTGAACATGTCTGGAAGAGAGGGAACGATCGCGTGAATCATTGTGACTCGTGTAAAGAACATGAAGGAGGGAAAAGACAACGAGAGAAAGTAAATTCAGTTCGACTGTGTAAAGGCCCAGTCGGGCCTTTAAAGGATTGTCGTAATGTTTTCTTTTTCTTTGCCCTTTTTTTTTTATTTTATTTTATTCAACGTATAACGTGTGTATTATATTGATGTATGGTTATCTTTGTGTAATATGCGCGATAACGTACGATCAATAAGTATCCTTTTGTTTATTTATTTGTAGGAGAAAATGTACTCTGGAAATAAAATCGAATAATAAAAATGAGTAAAAAAAAAAGAAATTGATAATAATAAATAAATGAAAGAAAAAGGAAATAATAAAATTTTTATAAAATTATTTATTGATTTGCATATGTTGAAAGAGATCGATAGTAATCGAGAATAAAAGTAATTCGTTGTAAGAAAAACTGAAAAGTTTCGTTTTACTATAAATTTAAATTAAATCGATAGACAACAATATCTGATGATAAATATTTGTAAGATAACTTACAATATATTTTCTTTTCTTTGTAACCCGTCTTTTGTTCTTTTCAGAGGATTCAGATAATATATACAAGTTATATCAACAAATAGACACGTTCGACTCGAAGGACTGCCGGAGTTAGACTAGTTAAATAGCAAATAGTAGGAAACGATTCCTTAAATATTTAAAAGACGGTCAATGTCAGTAGTCTTGTTTTATCCAAGGATAAGCTTCCTATATAAGACATATGTAAAGCATATGTCTAATCTGTTTGATATATCTAATCTAACATCGGCTTTTTTTTTCGATTCCACCAATCAACGATCGGTGAAGTTCGACTCACCGAAATTTTCAAAAAATAATGTATCCTTTGGCGAACGGAAGTCGTCTTCGTCTTCTGTTTATCGATCGTTATGATCGTGGTGGTAGAGGGTTGTAAATGACCAAAGGTAAAATATAAAATAGGTAGCTTCTCGGAAGAAGAGCGGAAGGCAAGTGACAATGTTCGAATTCATCGACGCGTATCGTCGCATTCTATAGTTCAAACACACATATTGCTCGAGTAGGCGCGCACGCAGAACGGCTACATTCTCGCATGTTGCTTCTACTCGAAAAGGAGCTTTGTTTGACATGTGTGGTCTATAACTATGTGTACGCTTGCAGGTCTTTTGCCGATGGAAGACGTATCCATAACGACGAATATGTCACAACACGCATATTCGCATGAAAAAAAAGAAAAAAAAAAAAAATAAAAAAAAAGAAAAAGAAAAAAAACAAATTTGTCGAATTTGTATACGAGTTCATTTATCTACTTGCTTCACGTTTTTCTTCATTTTAGAACTTCGAATCTCTTTCCAACGTAGACTACTTTCATTATTCAAATAACAATTCTTTGTGTTGTGAAATATTTTTTTTTACGACGAATAAATAAAATGATCATTTTTTATCAGTGCTTCAGTTTTTATATTTACTTTTTAATACTTTCTGATAGGTACGAATACTTACATTCTTGTAGATCTATTTGACTTAATGTAGATATCAATTCATGCATAAAATATTATGCGGATTATGAATTAGTTATAATTGATTTAGGTTACAAGTATAAAAATATAGCACGATGTATCGATTACATTTTCATAAGATCCGATTATTATCTCTCAAGAAGGGATAATGGTTTAAAATTTTAATTAGAAAAGTATATTATCGATACACGATAAATTATATCGAAAAATTATCGACAGACCAATTGAAGGTTACCTTACCGACAGCTGCTAACTTGTAAATACAAACATATCGATAATAAAGAGAATATTTTCCTCTTCCGCTTCAATTAAATATAGCAACTCTCTCTCTTATTTCTCAATACTTAAATCATCTTTAAAGAACTATTGAAAACAATTTGGAGATAGTATATACTTTCAATTTTTTTACGATACAATTACTTTTTTAAACTGAACATTCTCGAAATATATAAGTAACGACTATGTATTTCCGAGTGACGAATTAAAATACGCCATTTGGAAGAGTTGCCAAGAGTTTCTCTGTGATTGGTCCATTTGTATTGCGTGGTCTCACGCGATTGGTTTTTGATTATTTACTTCTCCTCTCTATATGATGATGTCGAGTTGGATTCTGTGACAGTCGGCGGAAAATAGTGGTGCGAAGCGTTTGTGACATATTTCTTAAAGCGTCATCGCTTTAACTAATATTTTTTGTAGAACTCGCACGATAGTTATGCAAAAATTATTCATATTTTTAACGGCCCTGGTACTTTTAGCAGGTAATTTTTATATTTATTAAAAATACATTTAATGGCCTTTGCAACAAGATGTGTAAGTTTTATTTTTATTTTCCAAGGGTTCGTTAGTGCGGACGATGAAACAGAAGATAAAATTGGAACTGTAGAAAAAGATCTTGGATCTAGTCGTGAAGGATCACGTACTGGTAAGACTTTTATTTATCTTTTGTATATTTTTATAACATACTTTGTGTTGCGACTATCGTCACTTTTAGAAATACATGAATTTCATTTCCATTGAAGCAAACATGTTTCTTTTTAATTTTCAAAACACCTATTTTTTGCAGATGATGAAGTTATTCAAAGAGATGAGGAACGTATAAAATTGGATGGATTAAATGTTGCTCAGATAAAGGAACTTAGGGCTAAGGCAGAGAAATTTACGTTCCAAACAGAAGTTAATCGCATGATGAAACTTATTATAAATTCACTTTATCGTAATAAGGAAATTTTTCTTAGAGAATTAATATCTAATGCATCTGATGCTTTAGATAAAATCAGATTATTGTCTCTCACTGATAAAAATGTTTTGAACGCTAATCCTGAATTAGCTATCAGAATAAAAGCTGATAAAGAAAATAAAATATTGAGCATAACAGATTCTGGTATAGCCATGACCAAAACTGATTTGATCAATAATCTTGGGACAATTGCTAAATCTGGTACTGCTGAATTTTTGGGTAAAATGCAAGATGTAAAAAATACTCAAGATATGAATGACATGATTGGTCAATTTGGCGTTGGATTCTACTCTGCCTTTTTGGTTGCAAACACGGTAGTTGTTACGACTAAGCATAATGATGATAAACAATACATTTGGGAATCTGACAGCAGTAGCTATAACATCATCGAAGATCCTAGAGGAGACACGCTTAAAAGAGGAACAACAATAAGGTAAAAATTAAAATAATTGTGCAATTCTTATAAATTGTTTGTAACGTATAATACGTAGGAAAAATCTCTTTTATATTATAGTTTGCACATGAAGGATGAAGCATTGGATTTCTTGGAAGAAGATACCGTTAGGAATTTAATTAAGAAGTACTCTCAATTTATTAACTTCCCTATCTATCTTTGGAACAGCAAAGTTATACAAGTGGACGAAGAAGAAGATAAATCTAAACCAACGAAAGAAGAAGACGGTGAGAAAGATACAGAGGATAAATCTGAAGAAGAAGAAGAAGAAGAAGATGTTAAGGTAGAAGAATCATCTGAAGATGAGAAGAAAACCAAAAAGGTAGATAAAACTGTTTGGGATTGGGAACTCTTAAATGAATCCAAACCAATTTGGACTATGAAACCATCAGAAGTAGATGATAAGGAATACAATGAATTTTATAAAACGTTAACAAAAGATACGCAAGATCCTTTAGCAAAGATCCACTTTGTCGCGGAAGGCGAAGTCACATTCAAATCTCTTTTATTTATTCCTAAAGTTCAGCCCAGTGACAGTTTTAACAGATACGGTACAAAAGCAGATAATATTAAGTTATACGTTAGGCGTGTATTTATTACCGACAAATTTACTGATATGATGCCTAATTATTTGTCCTTTATACGTGGTATTGTAGACAGTGACGATTTGCCGCTTAATGTATCGCGTGAAAATTTGCAACAGCACAAATTAATTAAGGTCATTAAGAAAAAGCTTATTAGAAAAGTTCTAGATATGATCAAAAAAATTTCGAAGGAAGATTATGAGAAATTCTGGAAAGAATACAGTACAAATATCAAATTAGGTGTTATCGAGGATCCTCAAAACCGTGCCAGATTATCGAAGCTTCTACAATTCCGTTCTTCGACCCAAAAGGGTACTACTTCGTTGGCGGATTATGTATCGCGTATGAAACCTAAGCAACAGCATATTTATTACATTGCTGGAACTTCTGAGGCAGAAGTAGAGAAATCTCCGTTCGTTGAACGACTGAACAAAAAAGGATACGAAATTTTATATTTAACAGAACCTGTTGACGAATATACTATTTCTGCTTTTCCTGATTTCGATGGAAAGAAATTCCAAAACGTTGCCAAGGAAGGTTTCCAATTGGACGAAGGTGAAAAAGCTAAAGAAATACAAGAACAATTACAAACAACATTCGAACCTTTGCTTAAATGGTTAAATGATATTTTGAAAGATCATATCAGTAAAGCACAAGTCTCTGAACGTCTAACAGATTCACCTTGCGCTCTCGTTGCAAGTATGTTTGGATGGACAGGAAATATGGAAAGATTAGCAATCTCTAATGCACATCAAAAGTCAGATGATCCGCAGAAAACTTATTACTTGAATCAAAAGAAAACTTTAGAAATCAATCCAAGGCATCCACTAATTAGGGAATTATTACATAGGACTCAAATTGATTCATCTGATCAAACTGCAAAGGACATAGCCATAATGATGTTTAGAACAGCCACTCTTCGATCAGGCTATATGCTGAAAGAAACTGCTAGTTTTGCAGATAGCGTAGAGCAGCTTATGAGGAAGACATTAGGTATTTCTCTCGATGAAGGACCAGAAGAAGAAGATATTCAAGAGGAAGAATCTACCGTAAGTTCCACAGAGACAGAACAAGTAACAGAAGTTGATGCGGAGGACGAAAAAGAAGAGGAAGAGGGACACGATGAACTCTAAACAAGTGCAGCCGTGTATAATACAAAAGACTTATTCTAGTTTTTCAGCTATACAATGTATAGCGATATTGTGCACTCTATTGCCATTGCAAATGTTATTGCAGACTTATAAACCATTTAGATATGAACAGCATTATGTTAAAATGATAAAATCCGAGATTTTTAATGATTTATAGCACTACAAACATCTCAAATAGATATGTGTGTTTAATGGAGAATAATTACACATATATTGTGCTCTTTGAAAAAAAAGTTTCTTATACTACAATCATATAATTCATTCTCATTAAGAAATGAGAGACAATCTATTTGGATAAAAAGTTGAAAACTTTAACTATCTTAGTTTGATCTTCCATTTATTTGTAGTATTTAAAAAAAAGGAGCATTGACTGAATATTATTAGTATGGTATGTATGTGACATGTGCGTATGTCTCTCTCTTTGTATACATGATACATATTGACCAAAAAAAAAAAAAAAGAAAAAAGAAAAAAGAAAAGAAAAAAAAATTAACGAAAGAAAAATATATTCTGTTTATTTTTTCACATTCCTACAGTGTATGATTTCATGATCAATATTATAAAACTCAAAAAGAAATATATTTGCATTTTATTATTATACGTAAGAATCAAATTCGAATAAATATCTGAATATATATAAAAATAAGACAAAAGAAAGTAAAACGTTATTTCGATCAAAAAAATACAATTTTAATTATCTAAAATAAATTCGTAATGAAAAACGGTATGCGATGAGGAAAATAAGAGATTTTCAAATGATGTTACGGAATCAACTTCCGGCCGCCATCTTTCGACTCGATTCGAAGCACCAATCTTATTTGAGCATTCTCATGGAATCGGGACGTAGAGCGTAAGACATAGGAGCGCGGTCAAGTGCTCATTTCCGTTTTCGAATCCTACGTCACCTACTCTGAAAGCCCGTGTGTTTTGTGTTTCTTTGGGGCCATGATGATTCTCGCTAATTTAACGTAAGTACTTTTAATCTAACGTAAATCGAAGAGTAATCCTTTTAATAAGGTGATTTTGCGCGGTCTCGTTCGTAAATAAGAATTGGTCACGAATCCGCGCGAATACCTTCCATTTATCTTAAGTAGTAGATTAATATAAAGGATATATCCTTTGCTCTTTCGCCATGCCGGTTTATGGGATCCTTCTTTTTTTCCTTGAACACGCTTCTTTCACAATGGAATCATTGAAAATTATAAATTTCGTCTAAATCGACGTTTATCGCTTCAAAAAAATCAATTTATTTCTTAGACACTATCGTAAGTTTATAAACTTTCCTATACTGGTATAAACAAAGTAAATGGCGTCGACATATTTCGTTGTTAATTGTGACAAATTTTTTTTCTCGAGAGTTCTCTAATAAAGAAGCAAACTTGAAAATCTTATATTTTTTTTGGGGGGGAGATATCGCGCGACTGATCATCTTTGTTATATGTTTCTTTCTTCTTCATTACAACATATAAATAATGTTAAATGGATTTACGCATGTTAACAAAAAATTTTTGTGTTGATGTGTTTGTAACCTGTCAGACATAATTAACGTGTAACGAATTTGAATCTTATAGTATATTGTTATATTAAAAAGATTAAATGTGAAATTTTATTTTATGTGTGCATGTGTGTGTGTATGTGTGTATGTGTGTGTATGTGGAAGATTGAAGGTGATGTCATATCAAATTAAATTTAAATAATTGATTAAGGAAATCTATTGTTCTCTTACAGGTTCAAACTGTTGAATTTGAAACTACACTTCTTGAAGTCATAAAACTATTAACAAATTTAAAAATTCGATTTAAATTGGAACAGCTATTATTATAATATAAGTAGATACAAAAAAAAAACAGTAATATTACTATATACAAAAAACATATACAACAAGTAGTAAACAATACACTAAACTTATTACCATAAAGAGAAGAAATAATATCTTTGAAAGATGGGTATTCAAGACTTGCAAGCTTTTCTGGATAGTAATTGTATACCAGGTGGATCTGTATCGGTAGATTTATTAAAAATAGCACGTACCGTTACTCAGCGACAGCGCAATCGTCTTTCTAAAGTTCTATCACCACATTCAACTACAAAGCTAAGATTAGTCCTTGATGGAGAATGTTGTTTAGATAGACTTTATGGCGGCTATTTTTCAGGTCAGTACTTCATGTTTTTTTTATATAATAGCATGCTCTGAAGTGTTAGTTTATTATTACTTTGAAACTAATGTGATTTTCTAACAGATTGGGCTTGCGGAGGCCAGTGGAACCGTATGGTACAATTTCTAGCAGTGCTTATACAAGCAACAGAAATGTCAGGTTTAGAATTAGCTGTCTTTTTTAATGGTTGTTTTGAAGCTTCTCGTCGTGCAGACTGGGTTCAAAATCAGTTGCAAGTGAGAATTAAAGTAAATAATGTAAGTTCTGTCTTTATGATACAATATATTATCTTGTTTTTATCTTTATTAGTTATATCTTTGTTAAAACAATTGTATCATGTTTATAGGTCATCAAACATATTACAACCAAAGGAACTCCACCACCAAAGATTTGGTGGACACCACCTGTATGTTTAAGAACCAGTTTACGTATGGCACTTAGATATTTTAATGTTGCAGTTGTAAGTTGATTATTTATATCAAGTATATGTAATAAAAAGTAAAAATTAATGCAGTTTATATAACTGTAGTTATGCAGTATGGATGATCATCATCAAGAAGTCATTGCTTATTGCCGGGAAAATAATTTTAATGGTTTAATAGCCGATGATGCTGAGTATGCTGCATTTGATCCACCTAGATACTTCTCTTCAGAACAATTAAAACTTACATATAAGGTTAGTACTATATACAAATGTACATGTATGTGTGTGGGTGTATTTATCAATTCTTTCATATATGTTTCATTACATGTGTATTATTATATGTTTTAAGGGTTCCCTTGATACAAAAGAATATATAATTCCTGAACTTTTAAAAGCCTTAAATATCCCAGCAGATAGACTATGCTTATTGGCAGCATTACTTGGGAATTATATCTTAACGGAAAATAATCTCCTTGACTTCTATAAAAAATTAAATATAAATACGAACACTAATAAGACTAGTATTGAACAAATGATAAAAACAATTGCTAATTTTGTTAGAGAACTTCCATCTGTTGAGTTAGATGTAGTATCGCAGAAAGTATTTGGATCTCTATCTGATCCAAGGTGTTCCAAATTAAGGCAATCTGTACAATACTACATTAATGGTACAAAAGAAGGATTTTTACATTATAAGCCTGTAAAACCAACTAAAGGTAAAGTAGTTAATATTTTAGAATTATATGTGTGTGTGTACATATATATATATATATATTATATATCTTATATATATATATATATATATATATATACATATATTATAATCGTGTGTTACATTTTACAGCTCATAAGATAGATTCCAAGCAAAATTTGCAAACGCAGTCAAATTTATCTGATGGACCATCAACTTCAGAGGGTGATAGTAGTTTAGAAACTTCTAGATTTGCTTCTGAAACATTAGAAAGTGAACGTGAAAGCTTAAATGCGTACAAGCAAGCGACAGCAAATGCAAAGTCAGCACCACAGATAGTGATAGATCCACCTGGTATCCAAGGACATGGAGATGCTGACAATGCTAGATCTGAGGAGGAACAAAGTGAATATCAATTCAATGTTATATCATCAAATTATATTATTATATTTATATATAAAAACTAAATTTATTTAATCCATGCAGGTAATGGTCATGCTATAAATGGCACCCATAATCTTTTAATAAGTTCATCAAGTTCAAGTAGCAGTTCCTCTGCTACATCTCCATCGCATGCTACGACGGATTCAACAAAACAAATAGAAAAAACAACTACTAGTATTCCTAGTACAGTACCAGAAGTTATGCGTACTGCTTCTGAAAGACATCAAAAAGGTCTAATGTCTCCTCACATATATCAAATTCTTATAGCTGGTGAAATTAAATTGCCAGTTCTTTTAGAGGATGAAAATCACAGAGAATTTCCCTCTATTCATTTGATTTATAGACCAGTAAGACAAATGGTATATGCAATTCTTTTTAATTTACACCATCGGATGTATTTAGCAACTAAAAGTAAAGAGAAAGGTGGTATGTATATATACGTATAAATATTATTATATATGATCTAACATTTATATATGATTTAACAAGTATTTATAATATTTCCTAAATTTCTGTAGATAGTGAAAAAATTGAAGTACCGGACGTGATAATAAAGGAATGGGTATGGTCAAAGTCGAATCCATATCAAACTCCAGAATTAGTAAAAGCAGAACAAATTGGTTGGGGTGTTCCGACGATCCAACGTTTGTGGTTTGGGTTAGTTTCTCTTATTAATTTTTTATATATACATGTGTGTGTGTGTGTGTATGCAATAATTATTTTATAAGCGTCATTTGAAAAATCTGTAATATTTTATTTATAGCACAGGAATAGATGACAAACGTCGCCGATTAAGAGGATTTTTGACTTGCATGAGGTCAGATACACCTCTTATGTTAAATACAGCTTATGTACCTCAACATTTTTTAGTTATGGCTTGTGTTTTACGGTGAGTGCACATATTAAATTTTTAAAGCAGATTTACTGCATGTCCGACATTTTTTCTTTTTTTATTATTTTTTTTATATATATATTTTTTTAATAGCTTATCTGATAATAATACAAATTTTTTTCTTTTTACAGATACGTTATGTCTTTCTCTGATAAAATAAAAATTTTGCGTCGTCAAGAATTAGATGCTTTTATTGCACAGGCCTTTTCTCCAGAATTAATGAATGCTCAATATTTGCAGGATTTACAGGTAATATAACGATATTGTTCATAGTATAATATATAAATGCAGCTGTAATAAAGTATCTTAAATTTAATTGGGAAAAAAAAAAAAATCATTTTACAGCTTCCTTTAGTAACTTCCCGTGGTGTTCAACTTGCAAGTTTATTTATGGCAGGCGTGGAAACTGCTCTTTTAGCAAATGATGCTTGCGGCGCTCCAATACCTTGGTTAATGTGCTGTCCTTGGTTATATTTTGACGGAAAACTATTTCACCATACATTAGCACGAGCTACTATTGCAAAAAATTTATTGGAATTGTGCAGTGGTCACATAGAACGTGTTGTAAAAGTTGAAAGAATGAGAAAGGCTGTACTTGAAGGGATCAATGTCGTGTTTGCACGACCACCAATGCCTATTGCACCAGGTAGAAATTCTATTATATATCTCATAAATTATATCATTATTTTTATACTTTTTACATTGACTATTCATATATATTTCATTTTTCTATCGTATACATCCATTAAATTGGATGAAAGTGCTCACAAAAAATAAAAGGTATCAATAAAACAATTGACTCAAAAAGTACGGATACTCAAAGGCCCGAATTTTCTTAGAATCTTTTATACAAGTTTTCTTATTGAAAATATTTAAAAAAAAAAAAAAAATTTCAATTGGGAGGAGAGTACTATTTCTTTGTGGCGTCTAATTTGTCCTGTAAATTTCAAAACTGTTATAATTTTTATGTCTTTCTTTTTTTTTTCTAACAAAATATATATTTTTGTTTTTTTTTTATTTCTTTATTTTTTTAATTTTTTTATTTTTTTTATTTTTTTCCTCCCAATGAAGCAAGTACCAAGCATGTATATTCTGGTGTAATTTATAAAAAACGTAATACTATTTACAGGCATTCGTGTATCAGTACCTCAGAATATTCTACCAGCTGGCTGTACGATTAATGAAGGATTAATTCGTGGACGAGGTAATGGTACATTGCCACAACGTGGTCTAATGCGTCGCCCTATACCTTCGCGCGGAGGACAATTGGAGATTGCTGGTGTTGTTGTTGGTCAATGGGGTCCCAATTATGGTCAACCTGGTCGATTGCCACAACCTATGCAAGGACATCCTCGAGGACGACTTCCACCTCAGGTAGGGTATACATACAATCGCAGTCTAACTATGGTCCAATATCATTGTTTATACGTGGAAGAAGATTTTCCTGAAGACGAATCTCTGAATTCTTCTCAAAAAAATATTGAAGGCATTGCATAGGTTGTTGTTCTCTATTTTGCAAATTTAATTTTTATTTAAATATTCAGAGTAAATTATTAAAGAGTTCATCATGCATCTCTGTTTTTATGTTTTTACATAATTTTATTATAAACTATTTTGACAAAGGTGTGCTTTTCATATGTAGTACATACAATATTAAAATAAAGACATCTACATTATATCACACATGTATCTCAATTGATGTATCTTATTACACAATCATTTTTAACTGTTGCTAATTAGTTATGACTAATTATACAAAATTTTGCTTATCATTGATATAAATAAATGACAAAAATTTACAAATAATTTAAAGGTAAGTGTTATATGTAAAGGCTTTTTCCAAAGAGTCTTCTACAAATCTCTTCAATGTAAGAAATTAGAGATGAGATAAGAAAAAGAATTGAGATATTAATAATACAAGTAATTTGTTGTAGGTTACTTCAATAGGTGGTTTGAAGTATGGTTTACCCCGTGCATTCAATCCAATGGGAAGGCCAACTTTTCCAACACGCGGGAATAATCGTACGCAAATAGCTGGACGTGGAAAGAAGACTCAGATGAAGGTATTATATTCCTAAATAAACTCTAGTTTCTAAAATAAATGTAAAGCTTTATTTTTAGGCAACCAGTAAGAAAAAAACTACTATAAAGAAGACTAAAGAGTGTGATAAGAAGGATAGCAAAGGACGAGGTATTAATGTGGACGGACTAAATGATTATATGTACGTTATTTATAGACCATGTTCTTTTTTAAAAAAGCACAATATGCGTATGCAAACGCGGATTCATATACATGCAGAATGTAATTAAATTATTCGTTATTTCAGAGATCCTGTAACAAGTATTAATACAACAAAAGAAGTACTGCCAGTGCCTGGTCAATTTGATGATGCTGTAGAAAATGGTAAAACTGTCGAAAAGGGCCAGGGAGATGCGCCACTTCCTACACAGGTAGTGGCTGAAAATTAGGTATTTATAATAACCACTTTTTCATGGACTTTAGACACTCCCGGATGCGACTGAAGACTGCAATATCCATATATTCAATCGGCAATTGTGCACTGCGAACTTTTGAAAAACTAATAATATTTACTTATAATGATATTTCTATGTATTTTGAAAAAGTATTTTATAGTCGTACTCTGTAAATTTAATTTGAATTACAAAGAGATTAGTATAATTATTGCAATATAAGAATACATTTTTTTTTATTTTATTTTGTTTTGTTTTGTTTTTTGTTCTGTTTTGTTTATTTTTAAATGTATAGAATCTCTCAATTGTATAAGAAAGTTAACGATACGGTAATTTAAAAAGTGACTTTATTACTCAAGAATTCTCATATTCAGTGAGAATCATATATTCATTATATCAAGTATCCAGTGCACAATAGCTCGGTGTATCTATCTAAAGCTCTAATGGGGCCAAATTATTTAACTAATGTAAGTGACAAGACGTCTTTTTAAGGCGTCTCAAAGAGATATAGAAGATGGCATAAAGAATAACCAATTTTTGACATATACTATATGATGTCCTCACTGCCAAACATACCACTCTATGTAAGATAGAAGAAAAAAATCGTGCTTGTGCTAACGAGCATCTTTGCTCGCAATACCATGGGATGATGAACTCGACTGATTAGTGTATGCGTGCGCTAATTTTACTACTGAGAACAAGTTGTCAGCTGCTAAGTATTTAATTCTTAAGAAGTGTGATTATTTTTTTTACAATGAAAATATATATTTTCCGGTATTATATGAAATGCTTGCTTTAATGATCTCAGTAACCTAGCCTTTGATAAGCCTCTAAATGAATTTAAATTTAATGAAGGATATATCACGAGATGGTTTATTGACTTTTATAAGTAAATAGAAATAAAAGGTATAGGATACTGAGATGATTGTTTGCACATGGAGACTGATGCTTTTCATATAGGTAAAATATATATTTATATATGATTTAGATTAGATTCCCATAGCGTATTATACGTAAGTTGTGAATGTGAGATGTATGAATGTGGACATATACTTACGTAGAAAAGAGATTTATGAATGCGATATTTATGATAGCGTTGGGGGAAAGTGTGGGAGAATGATGTATATAAGTGGGGGATGTTAGGTCATTGCATATATACGTGTATATATTTATATATATATAAAATATAAGTCTCTATATATGTGCACAGGATGCATATATATATAAATATACACACATTATATATACGTTTATATGCAATCAAAATTATATATTTACTTGCTGTTGCATTGGAACTTATATGATTGAACGTACTCTATTAAATTGGAACGTTAAATGTAATAGTTTTTCTATTACAAGTATGTAGCTTTTAAGCTGGTTATTAATTGTAAACGAACGAGTTTTTTCAAGAGATTAATAATATTATAAAACACGCTTTATATCTTTAGAAGATATGTTGCATTATAAAGAAAAAAAAAAGAGCAATGAATTGCTTTATATTGGTGACGTTTTTTGAATGACATAATTTTCTTTCTTTCTTTCTTTTTTTTTTTTTTTTTTTTTTTTGGGAAAAAGAAAAAAGAAAAAAAATAAATTTTCAATGAAGTTTTCTTTCGCCCCTTTATATTAATTTTTATTAAGTGTTTGGACACACAAAGCTCATTAAACAATGATTAATTACTATGCAAAATTATACGAGTGCCGCTTGTTGCTGTTAAAATAAAAAAAAGTTGTACTTGAGGTAGAAAAATCAATCGGATAGTATCACATAGCCCAAGTACAAAAATCCTACACATCTATTGTCCTCCACACATTTACTATATTTAATGAAATATATCATTTAATTGTACATATGAATAGTTATACTAGAAGTAATTGTGCGATCAATGTGGTGTACATACAAAATCCAGTTGCATGTGCTTATCATGCACTGAGTTAGAGAACATGATTATGTTATAAATATATTTATGAGTAGAATAGTCAAAAAGAGGGACATTCTACCAAAGAGCAGTGTTTAAGATGTGTTCTTTTATCAATAATGAAAGAATGGTAAGAAACAAGACAGCACGACAAAACACGATTATTAAATAAGGTGAGGCAAAAAGATGTGTGTCTAAGTGCAGAGAGATAATTAAAGCGAGTAAGAAAAACCATTTATTGAGATAATATAAGAAGAGACGATAAAATAAAATGTTATATTTTTGTAGATTTGTTATTGCGTAAAATGCATTAAGACAATGAGAAACTTTATATAATTTGAATAGAATGACAGGGAGAGAGAGAGAGAGAGAGAGAGAAAGAAAGAGAAAGAAAAAGAGAGAGAGAGAGAGAGAGAGAGAGAGAGAGAGAGAGAGAGGATTGATGAGCCTGTGGGATAAAATAAGTAAGATCTGGAAAGATAGATGTGTTTAGAAAAAGTGCTTTGGATGTGCATATTTAGAAATGACATCCATAAGTAAGCATTGCCGAAAAAATCCCATATTCTCCTATATCTCTAACTGTTTAATTCTGATTTTTGGACAGCTTATAGGGATAAGAGAGAGAATGAATAACAGAAATGAATTATTATACCATGTCAGCTTCAACGTGCGCTGAGCATCTGCGAATAATTAACAGTTTTTCCGATGCATTTGGAATGGCACACACTTGCTTGATTATTAACTAATAAATGCGTTTATAGGTATATTTTACGACATATAAAATCTTACAGTTTCCATTAGCTAATATTATTTTACCATTGCAATGGTAATGTATTGAGACATATACATTACCACATTGTTTATCGCGCGTGCGAATTACAATTTTTAAATGAAGAATATTAATCATTACAAGTGACACGTACTAGAAGCAGACCTTCTGATCTGACAAACCAATTTGAGAGTAAATGCCACTTTACGCTTTCGTAAAGGTAGATGATTTTCTTTCCAAGAAATCAATCTCTTGATACCAGATACAAAATGTAAATGACACAATGATATACACAACATAATCAGTTGCTGCTGCACTGATATGAGTATGCAATATAATAACATGAAATAATTTAATAAATACGAAGCAAATGCGGAAATCCATATTGAATACAACAGAATAGAAATGTCGGAAAAAAGAAACTTGCATAAAAGCATAATCAACGTTAAAAACAGGGCGTGTTTAATGCGTGCCTGCTTTTCGTTGTATAAGTAGAAAAAGGGGGCCCACAGAAAATGTCTATGATACAACATACCATTTAAACGAAAACAAAAAAACAAAAAAAACATACGAATAATCTACTATATTTATGAAGTAACCATCTATAATGACCTTTGAACATTGTGTGTTGTAATAACAGAAAATTAATTATACACAAAGTATAAGACTAACTTGGTATCTCTGCTAGAGTGACAAATGCTTTTGAGAAACGGTCGATGGTACGAATTACGCGATTAATGTCTGCAATCGATATTCAGACGCTTTAAAGTAAGACTCGTATTTTTTATGGCTGTTTTCTTCTTACGTTAACATCATATTTTTCTAGCGCAGATTATTATCGAGACAGCCAGTAGGATTTCACAGATTAGCTTACTTGTATCACTAATATAATTATGCTCTTGATTCAGAAGAAAACAATATTTTTTTTCTTTTTCTTTTTTTTTGTATTTATTTTTATTTTTATTTTTATTTATACTCAGTAGGTCTTTAGATATCGTTGAAAAACAAGAAAAAAAAATGAAATCATTTAATTTTTACTTACTTTATTAAATGATTACCCAAAAAAAAAAAAGAAATATTATTATCCTATTTTTCGCGTATTATAATATATACACCATGATGGGCATTGAAATATTGATGTTTCTCTTATTCTCTTAATTTGCTGTAGGATTGTATGAGTAGAGTTGCAATTTCTAATTGTAATTTAATAAATAATAATGGACAGAGAACAACTTTAATTAGTATGTTCCATTCGTAAATTTTAAGTTTTCTTATGTCATAGTTTTTGCTTACATATGCAATATTGAGATATAATAAAATATAATAGCGAACACGATATACTATAATAAAATAAAATAAAAAAAATTAAACACTTATTGATGTAGCTGAAAATGCATGTGGGCCCCATCATTATATATTCTTATTAAATATTACATAATGTATATTCTGCTATTATTTCTCATAGCTAAAAAAGATACATGCGCATATGCGAGGTAACATGTATGTTTGATAATCATTAGTATGTTTATTTTTGTTTTGCTTTTTCTTTGTATTTAAAAAATGTAACAATGTTTATATACATAAGCGCATGCCGCAAAGTGGTGGATACAATGTTTTTTCGATTATGCTTGACGCGTAATATAAATTATGGGGTTTTTGCTGTTTTGGATTTATCAAAGAAAACTATAAAAAGTTAAAAGATCCTCCTGAAAAAATAAGCATGCGCTGCTATATTGTTAGTAATCAATTAATTTTATCTTTATGGGTCGGTGAGTGGTTTCTGTTTTATGAAAGCAGTGACACTAATTTTATACATTTAAATTTGAGTATGTAATGTTGATATTTGATGAATTGCTTGCGTTATACTTAAAATATTATGTCATTGCTAAACAGTGTCCCATATAATACTGAGTAGGATTATGCTTCAGTGATGGCAAATATAAATAATAACATCGATTCAGCAAAAGCTACATTTCAGAATGAATTATTCATTTCTAACTATTAAATATATATTTAAGAAATATATAGTGATTATTGCTACATAGCCGACCCATTTAGTCTCTTTGCATTTATATAACACAATAATATTGATGTATTCTTGTTGAATTATTCTATCTTGTAACTTAATATTATAACATGTACCCCATTCATGTCTAGTGTCAAGCAGAGCTGATTCTATGCTTTTGCTAGCCGAAGAACTGAAAATTAAGTACAGAAATTTAAGTAATCACGTTTGTATGCTGAAATTCTGATGCTTTTCTGTAATTCCAATTCAAAGGATAAAGTGAAATAAGAATCAGTGCTGACAACACAAGGCAATTAAAAATTATTATAAAGCTAAAATCACATTTACTACTTTAAAAATGAATACATATTTGGGAAGTAGGAGGTAATAATTATATAAATGTAGTGGCAACTCTATAATACTACAAAAAAACAATGTATACAATGATTATTCGAAATATTAAAATGCAAACGCACTTTGATGGATGTTGTAACAATTTAGAATATTCAAATTACATTGATATTTGCTTTGTAAATCTGCGCTCTCTGGAGTATGCCGCTCTGCTAATCAAGATTATATTTGACGCATCAAAACAATTTCTCGAACAAGTAAATATTTTTTATGGCAGAGTGGCTCTCATCCATTGGCAGATATTTTAAGTTCATTTCTTTTAAAAATATTAACCATATAATTTTCTTGTATAATGTAACTACACAACACACACACGCAGAGAATAGAACGATAAGATACATAGATCCTCCGTTGGGTTAAAAAAAAGCTTTTCAACATAATGTATGGTTCAAACATTGAAAATTGAACCTTCAACAAGTTTTGTAAGAAAGCTCTTAGCACGAGAGGTTCTTGGATATGGTTGGCTGACATTTTCGAAAGTTTAATGATTTATTGAAACGTGTTGTCATGTCTTGAATATAATTAAAAGAACTATAAAAATTCTATTAAGAACATATCATTGTTTTAT
This sequence comes from Vespula vulgaris, assembly GCF_905475345.1. Taxonomy (NCBI): domain Eukaryota; kingdom Metazoa; phylum Arthropoda; class Insecta; order Hymenoptera; family Vespidae; genus Vespula; species Vespula vulgaris. Next base: position 630,413 of record NC_066599.1, on the reverse strand, counting down.
ACCGAATATCAATCTTTATTTTAGATATTTTTATACATAATATCTCAGCAGATCGCATGAAAAGGTAAGTAGTAAGAAATATAAAGAGTTATCATGTTTTTTAATACTTATAAATCTACGTATTTATTACACTTTTCTGAATGAGGCAAATACATAATTTTTTTATAATATATATTATCATCCTAATGTATCTTTTAGAGGATATATAGGTAATTCGCTTTTGAAATTATCAATATCTGTAATATATACCTCTGACGACTTATTTGTTTTAGTAGCTGTATTATTTAAATACTTCAACTCGTATGTAACTTTATCATCACTTTCCGATTTAGAGATATCTGTGAAAAAAAAATATATATGTATATATATATAATTACAGATATCATTTGATTTTGCTGATGTCAGCACAGTGTGAAGTAAATATTTATGCACGTACCTTTCTTTTCGTTCGAAATTTGTTCTTTAGTTCCTATTATATGAACACTTAGTTTTCTAAGGTTGTCTCCATTGATAGTATGAGAAGCCATCCAATTTCTTAATTCTTCAATTTTTATACCATCAATAGCAATTATTTCTTTTTCCAATCTGTCAAATATGTAATCACAATTCGTGATTTCAGACCAGTTTCTGTCAACTTCTTCTTTTAAATGAATATCAGCACATTGTTTTATTTTCGTTAACGCTTCTTTAATACTTTCTAAATCTTTTTCCGAAGTCTCCTTTAATACCTTGTTAAATGATTTTAAAAATTTTTCAATTCTATTATCCACATGCTCTGTTGAATGCTTATCCGCTTGGGTATACACAGTGATAGAATAACCAAGAATGCCATAAGTATTTCTCATAAGACATGAAACATCATACCCAAGCTGTTCTTGCGTTCTAAGCTGATTAAATAATGGTTCTTCCATAATCATCTAAATACATAAAAGAAACGGTTAATGTAAGTCTTGTTTTTTCTGTTTAAAAAAAAAAAACGATCTAAATACTCACAAGAAGCAATTCTATGATAACTGTTAATTTGATAGAAGATATACCCGATTGATAATAATTCGTCACTACTGAATTAACATCCATCTTGTTAAAATTTTTTACTTTACAATATTGTATTCCTGTGGGCAATTTTGTAACTCTCAATCGAGGCATAGTATTCGATAACAATGGACCACATTTTAAAATATCAATGCAGTTCTGTATATTTTGTATGACATTTTCTTTTGTCATATTGCCTTGCACGAGACATTGTATGTACGTATGCTTAGTAAATTGTTCGATAAAAGTTTGAAATTCGTTAAACGTAGTAGCAGTGATAGCTGTATGTCTATCGACAGCTGGCCAATGATCGAGCATCAATATGGATAATCTTACATCCCTGTAATGTTTTATATGAAAAATTAAATACTTATACGTCATAATTTTATAGTTTATAATAGAAGATGAAAGGAAACACGATACATACTTGGCTAACTTTGCTGGCTTTACAAATGTATTATAATAAGCTTTGAGCTGTTCTTGTTTCATAATATCAAATAGATCTTTTGTTATAAGATTTGGACTATTTGCTATATATTTTGCACAAATATTTAATAAAAGCTGAAAACACGTGTATGTGATACATATATTATTACATTTTAATAATAACTACAGCCAATTTAAGATAATAATTGATGAATCGATTAAGATATACTTACTGGCAGTTTTTCGTTAAATCCATTAACTTTAACAACGATACCCTTCTGACCCGTATACATTTGATGTTTAAGTTCAGCTGCTGTAGCTGGATACAATTCTTCAACCAATAATTGTTTTAATATTTCTATAAACAAGTCCATCAGAGCAACGCTAAAAGTATAAACGGTCGATTATATCAAAGCAATAAAATTTATATAGTAAAAATGAATAAATGTTTTATATAAAAATGTTTCTTACTTTTTAGCTGACGTTGTTAAAGGAGATATAATATAAAAATACATGTAACATTCGGGTAAACCAAACTTTGGATCAGGCCTGTACCAAATTTCAGATATATCGTCGCTATGTATTTTAACAGGATATTTAGGAACATCCGAAGTTACAGATATTAAGCTAAAGTCATTTGTAAGAAAAATGTTTGGTAATGGCAAGTGGAACTCTGGTAAAGGAGTTATTGTCTTCCAAGTTTCAGTCCATTCTGTGGGTATATCCATGTCGGTATATTTTGTTTTAAACCATGGTTCCACTTTGTCAAATTCTTCATCATTAAATTTCTTATCAAATATAATAATATTCACGTTATCAGGAGATAAATAATCCATGCACATTTGTATTGCCTCAGGATTATAGTCAAAGTAAAGTTCGCTACCCGTGATGTAGTCTTCCGGAGGAAAGAAGTGCATATTCTCGCTCAATTCTTCTACATAATCTGCAGGTGCTACTTCATCTGTAAATCTAGAAACAATAGAGAATATTACATAAACGCATTGACATAATATTCTATTTAATGAAATCATGTTTATATACCTAAAATTAGTTTCTTCGATCTGAGAAATTTCATCATAAATTCGTTTTTGCGGGCCTTCCTTTCGCATTAAATTAATATATGAGAAAATGCTATTTAACACGTCTTGTAAATGCTTGTGACCGTCTTCTGTAAGAATCAACGATAAACTAAATAATGCATACATGGAGCAATGTTCAAAGCCACTTTCTCCATTTCCACTAAAAATATCTAAGCACCACATCTTTTTGCGCAAATAACTTATTAAGGAACCTATTCCTTCGTGCCCAATAATCCAAGCGATATAATGATGAGGTTTACTTTTATATAAGTCATGTAAAGGCGGCATTGCCCATGTTAACTCTATCTAAAGATATGAAAATTATACAAGATATACCATCATTATTTATATCATTGTATCATCGTCATTATCATTATTATAGTTATTTTCCTGTCTAAAGTAGAACGGACATACCTGACAAACATCTTTAATAGGCTTCACTTTATATATTTTTCTAAAGCTAGGTGTATCAAATGAATCTGCTCCTTTAAATTGGCTAAAGTCACTTGGTGGTAAACCATTACTTGGAACTTCGGAAAAACATTGCAATACGTATTCCTCTAATGTATCTAATGGTAATTTAGCCTAAGACAACACAAACGTATGATATTATTATAATTATAAACATATAATTCTTAAACATATTTATTTGTCATATTCTCACTTGTATGGCTAATTTCATTCTATGGGCGCTGTAATGACGTTCTCTAAACTTGTGTAATTCTTCGTAAAGCTTATCGTCTGTTACGTTATCTCGTAACGTTATTAAATTTCCCCATGTAAATTTTCTTGCAGGATGGTCTGGTCTCGCGAAACTACAAAATAACTGTTCCTTTCTATAAAGATCAGAAGGCAAAGCCATCTGAAATTCTGTATATTTTCTATTAGATATATATGTTTTCAAATAAATACATCATACAATGATTATAAATTTCTGCATACCACTTTCAACAGCTTCTCGTTCTCTGGTAATTGCACCTTGTTTCATTAAAGGTTTAATAAAAAATTGTGCAAAACGATCAAGTGATGCCAATAAATATTTTTCTTGTACTTCAAAGTAAAATGTGGTTTGTTCACATTCCGTAGAAGCATTGTCAGAACCACCTCTTTTTGTAATAAATGCATCAAAATCATTTTCCTAAAAAATATAATACGTTTGAGAAACACTCCAAATATAATAATTCATTTATATAATAGTACAAACTGAGGAAGTACAAACCTGAGGATATTTCTCAGAACCCATGAAAACCATATGTTCTAAAAAATGAGCCATTCCTGGAATTTCTGGTGGATCGCTGAAACTTCCAACGCCGACGCACAAACCGCATGCTGCCTGTAGCCACATTTTATGAAACAGAAAAAAATCTTTATATTGTATTATTCTTGTTATAGTAATTTCACGTTGCATAATATTTTTTTTTCCTTTTTTGAAATATACCATTTTTTCTTCTCTTTTAAGACGTTTAGCTCCAAATGAATGGGCATCATCGTCCTCTAATTGTTCGCATTCACATTTTTCTTCTTCTTCATCTTCTTCACTTCCATCATCTTCATCTTCACTTTCATCCTCGTCTTCTTCGTCGTCATCGCTCTCATCGTCTTCAGTCTCGCTACTTATTGCACCAGCTTATAGTAAACGAACTATTATTTATTATTATATCATAGAAATGATATCTATTTCGTATAGATCAATTTTTAAATATTCCATATAAATTGAACATTTTTACAAAAACGGAATATTAAAACTTCATAATGTAATATCATTACCTTGAATATCATCAACGTCCTGTGAAGGATGTTTAGTCGAATGTAAATCTGCGATTAACAAAGCTGTGAGTCCATTCTCCAACTTGATAACTCTAAACAAATTTGATAAAAAATCTGTCACTTATATCACCTACCTCAAAAGAAGATTGTGATCAAATTTTAATTTCCGATTACCTGTACTCTTTTTTATCGTTTTCTGATTTAATTGGAGAATCCAAATATTCGGGTTTCGTTTTATTCTTTTCATTATTTTCTTGCATATTTTCCATAGAAAGCGTGCTTTCATTAAGGTTAATATTATCCGAAACGTTTTGATCTTTAGACATTTCTGTTGAGCTTAAATTCGGTTTTAATTTCTTTTCAGCTGGCTTTTGTAATGTTCTTTTTGGCATTATCTTTGGAAACAATATTCTTTTAAACATACATCTAGCACTTCCTTTTAAAAGAATTTGTCGAAAAGATAAAAGCATGTGCCGTGACACTAATATTGAATCACTTTTTTGTAACTAATAAAAAAGTAAAAAATCTAATAGTGCAATAAAAAGGAATATACGTATTATACGAGTCAATGAAAAGAAGAATTATTTCATTTTAAAATAATCTTTTGAATAATATTTAATTGTCATTATTTTTTATATTGGAAGCGTGTCCGGTTGACGCACTAACTGCAGATTTGGCAGTATTACAAATTTCTTACTTATCGACCTAACTTCTGACGTTGGTCTGAGATAGCAATCGATTTTTCATTTTTTTGTATTTTTAATTTTATTTTTAAATCAAAAACAAAGTGAATTACCGCCATTTTATATACGATTAGCTTTTGTTAATAAAACTTTTTAATGCGTCATTAAAAATTTTTTGTTATCGAGGACGTTTTGCTTTTCTTATCTGTTTTATTATTCAAAGTTTTTGCAATATTTACATGTTATTAATAATATGCACTAAGTCTTTTGTATGAATCTACATGAGCTTTACATTAGATTAACATTATATAGAAATATTACAAACAGGTACAAAAACTATTCTACTTGTTTATTTCAATTTATGAACTAACAATTAACCGAATCTGATATATATATATATATATACACATACATATCCATGTACATATATGTATGTATGTATATATATATCGAATAAATGTAATCATTTTCAAAGTTATGAATATCTATTTTCTTCAGTTTTCGTATTCGAATAAAAACGAAGTACACTTTTATTTAAGCAAATAATAATAATAAATGTGTTACTTCGTTTTTATCGTTATTATTTTATAATCATATACAATCATATAAATTCATATACGTTTATTTTTATTTACTCGAAAAAAAAGCAGCGCCTAATTCAAACGAACGATAATGAAAATGGCGTATTAAAGTTTTTGTACTGTCACAGAGTAATCAAGATCTTCGTTTGTATCCAAATTTTGATTCATTGAGACTAGCTTTGCAAAAAAGAAAAGAAAAATAAGAAAGTATTAGAATAGAATCATTACTTAAACGATAATGAAGTTAAGATAATTGGTAAGATTTTGATTACAGATGTAATTCGAATTCGAATTATTTTTTTTATCTTCATTGATCTTCTTGATCTTGTTTATTCGTATAATTTGGCCATTTTTGGCAGTGCAATGTCAGAAATACAAAATATGCAATAAAGTATATTAATCGTTTAAATATCAATGTGTCCTATTGATTATGAAATTTCTGCAGATATTTCCATATTCTGATAGTTTACACTTTTATTTTTACTAACTCGTTCACATGTTTCTCTATCTTTCACTACAAACTTGTTCTCATTAAAAGGAATAAGAAATATGAGAGATGGTTCAGTATCTTAAAGTGTTATTTAAATATCATGAAAATGCAGTATATTCAGTGTGCATTGTATATTGCTTATTTCTTTTTTTCGTGGACGGTAGATACATAATATGACAATGTATATTCTAATTCCATTTCTTTGTTTCCATGAATCTGTATTTATGTATGTATGTATATCGTATTGCGTTTTATTTTTTCTCTACAAACTTAATTGATAAAATATATCGTGTGATAAAAAAGTGTGCTTTATGTAAATACTTCATACTTTCAAATAGAATAATAACATATTTGTCGTTATATTATGAACTGTATTTCTCCTTTGTCTAATATTATTAGACACTCTTTATTTTATACGACATCACACACATGTATATTAGAAAATATTTACAATGTTCCTCTATAAAAATGTTGTATGATCAAATTTTTCAATATCATATGTACATATCACACATTTTTATAGCATTGTTCTTTTTGTTTGTGATCATGTAATAAAATTAATAATTGTCCATCATATTTTTTATAATTATTTTTATGCAAATATAATTTTGCAAGCAAAAAAATAATTGAATCATCGATCATTAGTTAATTATAGTATTCCTTATTTTTTAACGCGAGTGTGATTAAATCTTTATGTTATATTAATACATCACTTGGAGATTTTCTACCGACATTGCAATGCTGGAAAAAGATACAAGTTTCGAAATAAATAAACCGTTCAGAAAATCATTCTCATAATTATATATAGGGACAATTCAATATCGATATCGTAACATCACGCATAAGCTAGTTCTTTGTTAATTGTTAGAATCGTTTAATGTGTGTTTTTCTGTAAAAAATAAAATCATGAATGTATGATTAAAAATCTATTAATGTTTATTAGAAAAAAAAAGAAGTATTTACAGTAATACAAATACTTTCTATACAAAATGTATCTTTGAGTCAACTAAGTCTGTCTTATGAGAAACAAAAAAGAACATCTTTGTGTGATAAAATCAAACTTGAAAGATTGGTCCCATTTCTTAATCATAAAACATACTTTATACATCTTAAAGCAAGCTTTCTATTGTATTAGTACATGATAGATTTATAATACCACGTTTGATTTTCCTAAAAATGTTGTAATACAAGTATATTAGTACTTTGTCTATTGTTAGATAAATTTAGAGATAACTCTTACTATGTACAACTTATTTTGAATATAATATTGTTTTTTAATTAAGTTCTATATTCTTAGAAGATACGGTGGATAAGAGTGGTAATAACTTGGAGACAAAGTGTGCATATTCTCTTTTTACTAATATTGAAATAATTTTTGTTAAATATTAGTTACATTTCCTTGATCTTGTATGTATTTTTTCAAATCAAGTATGCTACTGTAATTAATGTAAATATATAGGATAATTAGAAAGTACGTCTAAAAGGATAGAATTTTTTTCTAAAAAATTAAAAGAGTTCTATCGATTAGATACTTTACAAAGTTTGTATCGATTGATCCTATGTTTGTACGTTACTGTAAAAGTATTAGTAAAATAATGTCGATAAAGCAAAACATTAGGTACGTTGTATTATAATATTTTTAAGGAAAACTCATAAACGTGAGCTTCGTCATATCATTATTTAAAAAAGGAAAAAAAAAAGGGTTTTTGTTATACAACCTAGCGTTATTACTTGCAAGATGTGTATACAATATTAAAATCAATTAATGATATGCACGTATCGTCGATATAAAAATTTCAATAATATTCTGAAAAGCTATGAAATCTCAATTTATATACTTTTTATACGAAAAATCAAATTGTCGATTGAACATTGTCCTAAGTTGAGAAAGGAACATTTTTCTACAATTAAATAAAAACTAAGAATACGATTACTGTTATACTTAAAAACAAATCAGGTATACAATTCCCATCTGCTTATTCTATAAAAAATTTTTTCTTGACCATTCCATAGCTGTCGTCTTTGTACTCTACCTAAATGTGATACTACGTAATCTTATGTTTTCAGGTATATAATTGCAGAAACATTTACAATTATTATTTATCTCAGAAATGTATAAAAAGTATAATACATCAGTCTGGCCAACATTAGAATGACCAAATACTTATTAATCTATGTTACATTTTTTTTCGTTTTTTTTTTTTTCGTTTCAAATATAGTCATAGTTACAAAATATAAACAATGATAATGCTGATGATACAGATAAAACGTTATAAATGACTGCATTCTAAACTCATTTTTTTTACTGCAATGTTCAGTTATATATAATATAACAGTTTTTTGATATAAGCATAAAGTTGTTTGTTATTATTCGTTTTCTCCATACACTTTTATTTATCAGACACATAAAATTGCAAAGCAATACGTATATTTTTACAAAAAGAACAAAAGAAAAAAAAAACAAAAATAAGAACTACGATAAGAAGGATATGTCAAATTAGAGAAGACATTTTTAAATTGTCTATGGTCCTAGAACGATAACTATATGTGTATAGAGATTACAGAGAAATAAGATCGGTGAATATTCGCAATAGTATTAAACGGAAGTTTGTAAAATCATTTGATGAATTTGGAAGATCTTCGTATGTAACTATACATCTTATTATAGTTACTAATGCAGTGTGTAAAGTAAACACGATATTTATGATTGTGCTGGTTCACGAGCACATACTCCTATACGATCTAAAACGCATGACATATATACTAGTAAGTTTGTTACATAAATTACTAAAGTTTTAAATCTACAACTTAATATTTTCGATCATATAAAAGCTAACATGTTAAACTGATAGTGGCATATATACCACTTTGCTTGTTATACTTTTCATCATCGTATGTACACTATATAGTACTGATGTTTGCGGCTGCTTTCTATCTATTCATAATTTTACTTGGTAATCGAGGCATGACAAAAAAGTATTTCCATGCACACATATCGTGATATATATAAAAATTAGAACTTTTATAATCTCACAAAGTTTATGTTATATTAAAAGTTAAATAATTATTATGAGCAAGATGATGTGGTATATCGAAGATCATTCATATGTATTAACGATGAAAAGAATTCAAAAGATGTACAACAATTATGAATTAATTATTTTAGCAATGCTTTTGAATTTTTTTCATGGATATTATGATATACGATATACAAATGCATCCGAAACTCAACTCATAAGATCGTTATATCGCATAAAATTTGACGCACTGTCTATTTTCCGAGAAAAACAGTGATTTGTTCTATGAGCATGAAACGTTTTTATCGAAACCTCTGAGAATGGGTGTAATACTTATAGATATATTTATCCTTTTGAATATGTTAAATAATATCTAAATTTATTCAATTTTAAGAAAAGATTCAGCTGTGGTTCCAGCTCTTAAAAGTAGAGGCGCTTTTCTTCGAGAAGTAGTTACTGGTTGATATACGTAATTTCCTTGTATCGCACCTGTTAAAGTTTTTTGCTTTTTTGTACTAGGACTTAATTCATATTCAATTGCCTCTTGTTTAGTAATATTTAATTGCATGTGCAGAGCATCTTTATTATCCTCTATGTCAATTTCATCATAAAGATGTTCCGTGATATCAACATCGCAATCCTGACTACTTTCATCATAACTATCTGTAACTGAATTAGCTGCAATATGACTGTGTATAGATTCATCGTATACAGCACTTTCTTCTGCAGTCTCATCACCAGAACTTTCTGTTTCTTCTGACATATCGCCACTGCCAGCATACTTCATCTCTCCTCTTTCGAGTAACTCTAAATGATCCGGATATATCATTGCCTTTTTAATTGCCAATGGATCCTTTCTTGACCATTTCTGAACTTCTTCATCCATTTTTGCTATCTTGGCTGGATTAATTGCCCACAAACAGCCTTTTCTTTGGTTTCCATTTCCAGCTGGTTTCTCAATTTTTTCAAAACATTTATTCAACGAAAGATTATGCCTCACAGAGTTCTTCCAACCGTTTGGTGCAGTTTTAAAATATGGAAAATGTTCGCTGTAACATAAATAAAAAAGTTCTAAAAATTCGTTTAGCCACGGTGTTTGTAAAACGAACAAAAAGATCAATGTGAGCTTTTTATAAATAAAACATGAGAAATAATTTTACTTGGAGAAATCTCCGAAAAGACGACGCAGTATAATTAAAGGAGGAGCATAAAAGAGGATATATTTCTTTTATAATAGTATGTATATATATATACGTATACGTAAAAAAAAAAAAAAAAAATGTATGTCAATTTATACGTCCGATATAGAAATATGTTTCAGGAGGGGAAGAAGAGTTTGTTTGAGAAAATCATAAGTCCAGGAAAATCGTAGAGGATAAACAAAGAATACCGCCTATAGTTTCTAGGGGGACTGTACCCTGACATGCACCTGGTGCTCCAAGGGCCCCATACAAAATGGCAGCTCCCCCCTTGTAACCTGGGAATAAAGGAGAGAAGACAATACTTTCTCCCTTCGTTCCCCGAACACGAGGAGAGGAGAGGGGCAGGGACGTACCCAACCCTTGTCTTTCCGGCCAAATGGCTGAAAATAAGCGATCTGGGACTTTGTTTGTCGAACGAAAGTCTTTCTGTTTCGTTATTCACTTTTGTTAACATTCTTTTCTCTACGTTCGCATATTATTATCCTTAATTTTTCATTTAAATATATTACCAAGATGATACAATATGACGGAATAAATTTGTTAGTGACTTACCACATAAAGTTGTAAATTTCTGAAACTGGCAGGGAGCCCGTTTGACTATTTTTCAAGGCCATGGCGATCAAGCAGGAGTAAGAATACGCTGGCTTCGGATACAGCTTGTCCTCGTAATCGGACAAATCGAATTCTTTATTAATCGTTGAGATCGCTGGGGAAGAAGTCGTGCTGACGTGAACATTGTTATTGTAAATCTGCTTCCTAACATGCTGCGGTTGTTGTTGACTCGGTTGACTCTGCAGGACCTTAAAATTTTGTACCCTTATGCCGGATATCGTACTGATTTTCGGTGACAGATGAGCCTTCGTTATTTGAGGTGATATCGTTTTAACGGCAGTATTTACCGGTATCGCAGCAGACGGCTTTGCTTTTAAAATCGGAATCGTCCTCGCTACTTCCTGCTCATCCTCGGTGTCCTCCTCGGTTTCCGTTATATCATTTTCATATTGTTCGATTTCCGTATCGATCTCGTTATAATTTTCATTATCGTTATCGTTATCGTTATCGTTATCATTATCATTATCATTATCATGATCGTTTTCATTCTCGTTTTCATTATCATTATCATTGTCGTTCTCGTTGTCATTCTCATTATCATCTTCATTTTCTACCTCGTTCTCGACGTCTATTTTCTCATCTTTAACGTCTATCTTTGGCGAGAAAGAAAAGTGCCGTCTGTTACTATTTGGCGTAGGACTGTGGATGGCCATGTGGGGCATTACCGAATTGGGGTTCACCATAATGGAGGCAGCATCGCCGCCACTCAAATCGAAATTGAAATTGCTGCAGAAAAACGAAGAAGAAAAACTCTGTGAGGAAATGGAAGTGGTGTCTCCTTTCGATCGATTCGAGGATCGTCTCATAGCGATCTCGTTTCGTGTTTTATCATAATCATAGTGTCATCGTCATCGTCACCACGTTATCGTTATTATCACGATCATCATCGTCATCGTCACCATCATCATCATCATCATGATCATCATCATCATTCATACCTGTTAGAGCTATTGCTGTTGCCGTTGAGCAAACTGGTGGAACCGAACCATCCGCTGAGATCGTTGTCACATCCAACCGGATTGTCGTCCAATTCTAACGGCGACAAATCACCGAAATTGAAGCCAAGATCTGCGTGGCCACCGATTACCCCTTCGATCTCGCACTTGATGTCGACATCGAGCATTTCCTGAAGAGAAAGACTATCGGTGCCCAAGTAGTAATCCATAGCGAGCCAAGGGTCCCTCGATGGTCCCTGATCCAGCCCAGTACCGTGTCTACTCTCTGTATCCAACATTCACCTGACTGGAAAAAAAAGAGGATACATGTTTATAGAAAAAATATCAAATCTTCGGGGGCCGCAGCTTCCTACATCGATCCAGTCAAATTAAACAAATCAATAGAGAAATCAAAGAGACACGGTTAGACACGGTAGATGTACGAGGGATTAGAAATATAGAAACAAAGAAGTTCTATCTTCCTACCGACGTCGTTTTCCAAGGGCTGTCATATATACCGGTCGAGTAAATACCAAGCACTCCTCGAGCCATTGACCGAAGAAGAAAATAATACTATATTCGATGCCAAGTATAGCGCAAGAATCGTCTGATCACGCTAATGTATATATACATATATACATTGTATGCATTATGTATATACATGTGTATGCATTATATCTCACACACACACACATATATATATATGTTTCTTCCTTTCTAAAGTTTATATTATTTAAGTCTCTGTCAACGCGGGACAATGAAACAACAATGACAATTCTACTCGGAAGTAGAAATTCTTATCGAGATAAACAATACGGAACCATTCGATATTCGAAGTGATTCCACGAGAGACGAGGCCAATAGATCCTCGATTATGTGTCCGTAAGCATGACCTCGCGTGCGGCAATACCGTACGTGTGTGTGTGCGCGCGAGCATCACACGTTTACTAGCTCATCGTAGGCCGGAACGTAATACGCGAGTTCTCTCTTTTTCTTTCTCTATACCGTGTGTGTGTATATATACGCGCGTACACGAGGGTCTTGAACCCACAAGCGACTTGTGGGTGTGACTGACTCATAGTATTATAGTCGATTTACTATAGAGCGCGCGTGGACTCTCGTAGTAAGGCTCCCCTTCCCTTTCTCGTTCTACGGTTCGCTTCCCTTCTCCCTCGAGTGAGAACGAATGAGAGAAAAGGAGTGGGGGCAAAAGAAGAGGAGCGGCGAGAAGAGAGGGAGTGGGGAGAATTACGAGTTGCCCGCACGATCGTGACTGTATTCCCTCGCGAACGTGTATTATTTTGTATGTCCTAATGTGTGTACAGGGAGGGGGGGGGAGAAGAGAGGAAAAAGAGAAACGGGAGGGGAGGAGAGGAGAGGTTATATTCGCTCAAGTATAAACTATATGTACGTATGTACGTATGCGATGTGTGACCGATGATAATATAACGAGGCTTGTAACACATATAAACAAATTATATTGCTGACACACGACTAAAGAAATAGAGAAAGAGAGAGAGAGAGAGAGAGAGAGAAACAGAATTGACCCCGTACGAAGACCCACCAACGATCATCGTACTACGAGAAGTCGTTCTCATTATAGTAATAATCGTTGTTGTATCGTCCCGTTCGTACGTGTTTGTAGAGCAAAAATTAATTCGCATAATTCTTACATATTATAATTGTCTGAGAGACTCTCGATAAAACGATCTTTCTATGTTACGGTAATTTGAATTTCCTGCTAGTTAGAAGGCCATGCTGTAACGAGCTATCTGAATTTCTCGCTATATTTCGCGAGATATTTATTTCTAAATAAAATCGTGATGCAATATTTATAACCTCGTACAATGTGTCTACTACGTTAAAAAAAAAAAAAAAAAAGAAAAAAGAAAAAGAATTTATCGATAAACAGTTATTTTTTCTTTTTTATAGCCGAAAGTGAAGAATGAATATCGTGTAAATGGATGAGAGATTATATGTAAACGACGATGACGATCGTAAAATTGACGTAAGCAGTTGCCGTTCGTATCAAAATGAACAGTCGTCGTTTCGTATTCTCACATCTGCATTCCAAGGAATATATAGATATGTGTATATGTATATACAGTCGGATATACGGTCATATAAGCACCACTCGCTACGTTCTATCCGAAGTACAAGCTTTCTTGATTGTCCATAATTATCCTCGAGCGACGAATACTTAGTAAATTCTTCTACAGTTGCACGCGTTCTTTTTCTCTCATATATATACATACACACACATATATACAATGTGTGTGTGGGCGTGTACATGTATGTTCCCCTTCTATAAGAAATCGTCGTTCTTTCTCACTCGTAAAAAATTTCATTCCGACCAACCCACCCTATGATCGTTGTTGATTGTTGATCGTTGAGAAATCTTAATAGATCGAACTTTTTTCTTTAGCGAATAAGAAGATTCTAACTCAAAGTTTAATATACGATCTTTTCGGGATGTATGGATGGGTTAATATTGAATGCTTTAAATAGAATCACTCTGCTGAAAGGATGAGGTAAAGCGATCGAGTGTCCGTGACTGTTATTCGAAGATGAGAGCAAGAAATCATTGAAGGGAACGCGAGAGATCTTCTTACTCTGTAATACTGTTCTTTTTAATGGCATTTTTTTTCAATCTGTCTATTAAAAGAAGAAAAGAGAGAAACCTTGAAAAACTTATAATTGTTAGTATAGAATAAAAAAAAGAGAAGAAAAGATTTTTTTTAGGAAAAATCAACATTACACTGGCGAAGAAAAGTTTTTCTAACAGTGCTTTTTTCCTCTCTTCTGAGAGAAAAAGAAGAAAAAAAGAAAGAAAGAGAAAAAAAAGATAAATATTGAAAAACATATAATTGTTGGTTTAGATTTGAAAAAATGAAGAAAAAAAGCAGTACGGTGCAGTAAAAAAAAAAGAAAAAGAAATATAAAAAAAAATAAAAATCAGTGAAGAAGACACTTGAGAGAGAGAGAGAGAGACACTCGAGAGAATTAGAGGACATCATGAGAAAAAGCAGACGCGTTGAAGAAAAAATTATGTCTGTGTTTGACGCTGTTGTCCTAGTATATACTATGTGTCACAGCAGTGTCAAATTCTCATATACGAAAGCCTCATGGTCGTTCCTGCTACTTTCTTGAAACGTATAGATAGTTCGTCGAACAATGTAACAAAATAGAAAGTGAAATCTATTTGCGTAAGATAGTAATGCTGCGCTCTCACATATTCCCCCTCTCTCTCTCTCTCTCTCTATTTTTTGTTTTTCTCAAATAATTTGCAAAACCGCCATATGTAAAAATATACAGGAACAGGAACAAGAACAAGAATCGACTCAGATTCGTCAATTCCATACTGAAACGATCAGATGACGTTGCTTTCCATTTTACCATTATAGTATATGTATACATAGGCAGCCAGTGCGGGCGTACATTATGAGGGCTCGAGTTCCAAGAAGGGACTCGAAACGATAGACGATCCTAAAAGACCCTGGGAGCTATTCAACCTGAAATCCTTCGCAGGTCATAAAGGGGCCTCTTCTCTATCTATCTATTTATCTCTCTCTCTCTCTCCCTTTCTCTTTCTTTGTGCGTGTTCGTTCCTTCCTATTCGTTCCAGGTTACCCATAAGAAAGAAAAAAAAGGACAACTGCGTTTTTGACACAGTCCCAAGAACTCGAATATTTCCGATACTTTTCGTCGATCACGTTACAATGTCAGGTAGACGAGAAAACGGCGGCCATTTTATTTTCTAACGAAAATTAGAAACTTCTTCGCGAACAAAGTTAAAAATACATAAAGAAGGAAAAAGAGAGAAGAAAAAAGAGAGAAATAACAGCAAAAAAGAAAAAAGAGAGAGAATAAGTAATCGTGTCCTTCGTAAAAGTAGGTGTTAAAAAAAAAAAAAAGCGTAAAAATATTAGAAGGAAGGCTATTAGCTCGTACGAGCGAGTAGCCAATTTGAACGAGCATATTTCGACGATTTACGAGATTTCCCTTTCACGATGCTTTCGAAACCGTATAAATACGAGCCTCGAAGAGACCGATGTGCTTCTACCACTACTCCCTACTCTCTACTCCCTACTACACTACTACACTACACTACTACACTACACTACTACATTACTACTACTACACACTACTACTACTACTACTATTACTACTACAAGAACACAACACGGTGGTCTCTTGACGAAACGTTTGCACAGCGTTCATGACAGAATCTCGATGCTATCTCCGATAAAATAGAAACAACGAGGAAGAGGAGACAAGAGTAGCAACAGAAGGCAGACACAGACAGACAGACAGACAAACAGATAGCAGAGAAATAAAACAAGAGTAACAAAGGAAGAAAGAAAAAAAGAAAAAGAGAGAAAAATAGGAACGGATGTAACGAAGGGGGAAAAAGAAGATGGCGAATGTGATGAAGAGAGAATGAAATATATATATATATATATATATATATATATGAAACAGTCGAGACAGTAAAACGGGCGATGCCGATGACGGATGGAAAATAATTTATTGTAAAAATCGAATGGGGAGAAGAGAAAAGAAGAGAAGAAAAGAGAGAAGGGGAGGGAAAGGGGGAGGGAAAGGGGGAGGAAGGGAGGATGCCGCGTACACGAGGGACGAGAGCGGACCTTGCGTGGCGCGAGCGCGCGCGCACGGAAAGGTGGGTTTCTTTGTGGATCGCGAGAACCGGTTCCATTCGAAGCACGAGAAGGCTTATGAAGCGAACCAAATGTGAATCGTCGCCGTGTTGCTCTTCTAAGCGAATGCCATTTTCGCCGATCTGAGAAAAGCGATATAATAAATATATTATATATATATTTATACATTATATCAATCGAAATTGGGGAAATTAACGATTAGAAAATATTTTCATAAATAGTAATTATAATAATAGACGGAGTTAAGCACTTATAAAACTTTGGGTATTTTCTTATTATCTGTCTGCAACCATTTGACTTGTTGAAACTTCAAATATTTTTTATTGAAAATTTATGTCAACATTTATATATATATATTTTTTAGTTGTATATTTATACATGTCTTATAAAAAATGTTGAAAATTCAGTAGGAAAATGGGATATATCGAAATAGTTGCGGGCAGATAACAGGAAAGATACATTTTCTTTATAACCGATTTTCTTTGTTCTTTGTTTTTAGTTTCTTATATGTATGTATGTGTGTATGTATGTACGTATGTATGTGTATATATATATATAAAATTCCCTCTCCTCCATTACTTTTTTTAACTGTATCTTCCCGTTTCACTTACTTATGTTGATGATATCGTTGCAGCTGCTAAAGGACAGTCGATGCACGACGAGAAGGTGAAGTTTCACAAGAAGAGGAAGAAGAAAAAGTAAAAAAAAGATACTGAAGCCGAGAATTCGTGAAAGAAAATGAACAGCAAATATGCACTCGAGACGAACTCGCAAGCAAAAATGGATGAAATTAAAGAAGAACGCTGTAAATGTCCTTTCTATTCATAGTAAACTCAGGTAAAGGCGCACATTTGGCGTTTCTTTTCTTTCTTTTTCAAAAATTTGTTTTTCTTGGAAACCTCGGTTTGTGAGCAGGTAAGAAACGAAAGTTTTCAGAAAAGGGATGAGGGATGGGAGAGGGAGAAAGAAAGAAAGAAAGAAAGGAAGGAAGGAAGGAAGGAAGGGCCTTGGAAACCGAATAGAAAATTTTCGATATTTTCGACGAGTTTCTGTACGACCTCGTCGATATTATCCTGTATAATTATTTTATTATTAATCGCGATAACCTTTAGACGAAGAAACGATTTCCATTATCTAAATGCATACTGGTGGTAACAACCATGAAAATGTATGTCAGGATATATCGATTACTTTCTATTTTAGGAAAGGGAGTAAGGAGAGGATTACTCGGTGCATCGCACGTCGTTATGTAAAATAATCGACTTATGTATAAAGACATATACGTAAATACGTAGATATCTACTAGGTAAAACTACCTAGTATATTTTAAAAATCAATTACTTTTTTTCGAGAGACTTTTTGGATCAAAAAAAAAAATAATAATAATAATAAAAGAAATAAAAAAAAATAAAAAAAAATACTAACTTAAGTAATCTCAGAAAAGAACAATTTATCTTTAATATTACCTAGAAACATTTGTGTTTATTAAATGATTCGTATAAAGGAACTTACGTAATTTTCACGACCATGATAAAAAAAGAAACAAAAAAGAAAAAAAAAATCCCTAATCTTTCCCATGCTCATATCGAACACCATAGATACACTTTCGTCGGTAAAATTTATGCTTGAAATTTTTTTTAAAGTTTTTTTTAAACTTGGTGATAGTATGCTTCTAGTTACGGGTAAACATAAGACTAGAAATATGCGTCTTTTTTTCTTTTTTAATATTTCTTCCTATCTCTATATGTATATGTATATATATAAAACAGGTTCTCCATGATAAACGGAAGTATATATATATAGCGTAATATAGTATATTATAGTATACTATTATATATATATATATTTCCGCATATTACATAAAACCTATTTCTTTTTTTTTTTTCATATATATCAGCAAGATATTCTACAAGGTCCTCCTCTTTGTATTTTCGTATTTCAAATAGAAATGTAAAAGCTAAAAAATAAAAGAAATAAAACGGAGAAAAGAGAGAGAAAAGAAGAAATTGTAAGAAATAATGGAAAGAATAGAAAATAAATGAAAAGAAATGAAAAGAAGTACGATTTTAATAGCGAAGAGTGCACTGGTAATATTCTAGGGATATAATGTACCATGACTATGAGACGGTATATACAGGCTCGTTCAAATAACAATGCATTTCTTCGAATTCTTTCTTTGTCGCTCCCACACCGCACATTCATTTACCGCTCTCAAGCAGAGCATATGCTATTTATCCAAAAGCGGACCGGTTATTCTACATCCTTCTTTCTATACGAGCATATCTAACTGCAATAAAACTTTGCATGGAAATGAGACTGTTGGCTCGGTTCAATAGCTCTCTAATACCGTTAGAACAAATACATTCTCTAAGCTACTTTCATTTGATACAATCAAAATGTTTTCTTAAATATTTAATTTATTTTTGATTCTTTATAAAAAAAAATATAATAGTTACGCGTGAAATTAAAACGGGAAAATATACTTGTGTTCGACTAGAGTAGTATAGAACACAATGATCTTCAACAACGGCGCCACTTATGAAACACGCTCGAGTTCATTAACATCGAACTCTTCCAGCGTTACGAAGTCCGAGCCTTTTCCATTCCATTACAAGGAAGAGAATAAATTCTAACAAATATAATCTACTTGAAATCTTGATTATCAAATCTTAACGAATATCTCACACATACTATTACGATTCTAAAAAAAACTAACAATACTCTCCAAATATCATTTGCCATTAAATTATCTAAATAATTATTCAAAGATAATCGTGATTAATTTAGCATATTTTAATGAATCATTTAGCCACAATTTTTCTTTTGTTTTTGAAATAATTAAAATTGCAATAAAAATATAAAAAAGTAAAAAAGAAAAAGAGAGAAGAAAAAAGAAAAAAAATATTGAACTTGATCGAGAATTTTGTCCATTCAATAATAGTAATGTAAAAATCAAGCTCGACCTTTGACTGTGACAATAATAACAAGAATCATAATAATAATAATAACAACAATAATAATAATAAAAACAATAATAACAATAACGACAAAAGATACATCGAGAAACAGTGTCTGGATTTCGCGATGGACCAACCGTGGATGCGTATGACCGCGCCTTTCTAAGTCGCGTTTTCACAGAGTATCGATCTGTTATCCCCTCCACATCGAGCTTCGATATTCGCGTGTGTAGATATGTATATATATATCTCTATATACATATATATATAAGTGTGAGAGAACACGACATTTGCACCCTGCCGACGTCGTTCTCCGAGCTTCCCAATGCGCATGCGCATCGACCAGCCTGCGGTGGTGTAGTTTCACCAAACCTTCCCCTTTATCTCTCTCTCTCTCTCTCTTTCTCTCTTACTTTAACCTCTTCCTTTCCTCTCCATGAAATCGTTCAAATATTTCGAGAAAACCCATCTTTTTTTGCGTTAATACGACATTTTAACATTTTATTTCTTTCTATACTTACTATTCATAGTAAGACATCTATATCGTAGTTCACGAAATCGATCGAACGTTTAGTTGAAGACATTATGACGTATATCTACTACATTGATGTTTAAAACGGCTAAATGAAATCGTAGAACATAATTATTCGAACCGATAGAGAAATTCTGTACTACAGACTCGATTATAATAACAAAAGAGAGAAAGAGAGAGAGAGAGAGAGAAATCTATTTTCTTATTTTTGGTTTCTTTTTCGGTTATCTTTATCTTTATTTTCCCTAAAGTCGTTAAGAGTAATACATTTATAAAGTCCTTATCGAAGTTAACTCATGGAGATCCATAAACCATGATTACATCATTCTAACTAGTTGTTGGAAATCAATTTGCCCCTGTTCTCTCTCACTTCAGTTAAGTTTTTGCTTTCACCGTGTAACGGGTTCGGACATAGTAAAGG